>NC_090653.1:113653053-113785553 GCF_040937935.1 Hyperolius riggenbachi | reverse complement strand
CACCTGGACCTTTTCCACCCCAAAGAAACAAAGTCTGGTGACATCCTTCCTGCTGTCAGCTCACATGTGCTCTATCACAGGGTGTCAACCCTTGTACTCCCTCTGAACCATGATGAGACATTGTTGCCTGACTATTTGTTTTTAACTTTTTTGATAACAAAGTGACTTTTTATGACGGATGTGTTCACCCACTCTTTGACTGAGATATATATTTTATATTTGAAGTTTTTGTTTCTGCTTGAATCTTGTCTATTACAAGTTTAAATGAAACATTTTTATTTTTCTTAGTACTGTACATGAAGCGATTGGAAAACCTGTTACTTTTGTATTATCTGGATTGATCTGAAGTACGAATATCATTTATTTCTTCACCAGTATCTTTCATCACAACCAATTTTTTATCCAGATTTCATTATTTAAAGTTAATACTTGAACTTATGTCTGAAATCAGTCACATTGAATTATGTGTTTCATTGAAAGGAAAGCATGTTCACATATGGATGATGCCATTTCAATTATACATTTGTCCACTGTTATTGCATTCATTGGAAGTAAGTAATTAAATAATACTTGACATATGTTACATATAATGCTTATCATACATTGGCATAGGACATTTGACAGATGCATGTACAGTACATTATGTGCATTCAGGAATTAGAAAATATCATATCTGGGGTAATTGGAAAAGACATCATTATGGAGAACTTGGAATGAGCTATTCCACAAATGATCTTAAAAATCAAGACATAATTGGAACTATTGGAATTTTACTCATCATTATTATAGAACACTAATATTTTTTCCCAAGTACCAGAAATCCAGCATCTTTTAGCAGGAGATCCAGATGGAAGCCTCTTTAACCCTATACAGACAGGTGCACTTTAATTGCATCATAAGAAAATGAATTTACTGAGCTGGCTTCACTGTCTGGCAGAGGTGTCTGATTCACAACACTGGGCATATAGAATTACAAATCTTTTTTGCAAGGAATCAGTTTTAAATTGTACAAATGCATTATAGTTATTCAGCTTTAGTACACTGTTAAAAGTAGGGATATCACCTAGAACTAAGACACTGTGGGCCTTATGCAATTCAGTTTTGACCTGAGTTACCTAATAGGAGATAATTTTTCATCTTCGCTTTAAAATAACTTTTCAGCACTTTTCAACTTAACCTCTTGAGGACTGCAGGGATAAACCCCCCTAGTGACCAGGCCATTTTTAGTAAAATTGGCCACTGCAGCTTTAAGGCCAAGCTTCAGGGCTGCACAACACTGCACACAAGTGATCCCCCCCCTCTTTTTCTCTCCACCAACAGAGATCTCTGTTGGTGGGGTCTGATCGCTCCACCCATGTTTGGTTTTTTTATAACAAATATTATTGTTTTTCTTTTATCAAAATCCCTGTTTCTTTAAAACCCTACCCTCCCTCCCCACAGCCAGCCAATTACGGTGATCGGCTGTCATAGGCTTCTGCCTATGAGAGCCGATCGCTCTCTTGTCCCCCAGGGGGACAGCCGTGTCACACGGCTGTCCCCAGTGCAGCGCTGCTGCTGATCGCAGCGCTGCACAGTGTAAATAGATGGCGTGATCGCCGTCTAACAGTCTCCCGAGCGGCAATAGCCGCCCTCCGAGCATGAGATGCGCGCGCAGTGTGCGTGCACTCTCATGCAAATTACAGCCCCAGGACCTTACGCCAATCAGCTTTAGGCGGTCCTGGGGCTGCCGCCGCAGCCACGCCCATCGGCGTGACGCGTCGGAAAAAGGTTAAAAAGCACTAAAAAGTAGGTGAAAAGTACTATCAAAATTATTTTGAGTATTTTCGTGCTTTCTGATGGCTTAAAGGAAATTTTATTGACATGTTTAAAAATATCACCTAGGAGAAAACTCAGGTGAAAAATGTAAATGCATATGGGCCAGTGGCTTTTCTCCTAGGTGATATTTTCACACTTGTGAATAAAATGTCTTTTAAACCACCTGTAAGCAAGAAAATGCTCAGAATAATTTTGATAGTACTATTTCAACTAATTTCTGCTACTTTTTTCAATTGCAAAATGTTGAAAAAATATTTGAAATAGAAGATGAAAAATTATCTCCTAGGAGAAAACTCAGGTGAAAAAGTTAATTGCATATGGTCATGTGGGCCATATGCAATTCACTTTTTCACCTAAATTTTCTCCTAAGTGATATTTTCACAACTTGTAAATAAAATGCCTTTTAAAGCCACCAGCAAGCAAAAAATACTCAAAATAATTGTCACTCTACTTTTTCAACTACCTTTCGGTACTTTTTCCATTGCAAAGTGCTAAAAAGTTATTTTAAATTGAAGATGAAAAATTATCTCCTAGGAGAAAACTCAGGAGAAAAAGTGAATTGCGCATGGCCCTATGCCCCATATGCAATTAGAAGAACAAGAAGAAACATTTATATCATGTTTTTCTCCTGGTGGACTCAAAGCACCAGAGCAGCAGCCACTAAGGCGCGCTCTATAGGCAGTAGCAGTGTTAGGAAGACTTGCCAAAGGTCTCCTACTGAATAGGTGCTGGCTTACTGAACAGGCAGAACTGAGATTTGAACCCTGGTCTCCTGTGTCAGAGGCAGAGCCCTTAACCATTACACCATCCAATTAACTTTTTCTCTTGCGTTTTCTCTTGCATATTCTCCTAGGAAATACTTTCACACCTTGCCATAAAATCCCCTTTACACCATGAGCAAGCAAGAAAATACAAAAAATAATTTTGATAGTACTATTTTTTAACCAATGTTTAGGTACTTTTTCATTTGTAAAATGCTTAAAAGTTTTTTTTAAAGAGAATATAAAATGATCTCCTAGTAGAAAACGCCGGCAAAACAATGTACTTTTTCACCTACGTTTTGTCCTGGGGATAATTTTTCATCCTGTATTTAAAATAACTTTTCATCATTTTTGCAATTGAAAAAGTAGTTGTAAAAAAAGTTGTGGAAAAACTACTATCAAAATTATTTTTATTATATTCTTGTATTTTATTCACTGCCTTATTTACTTTATTGTAATTTTTTTTCTCCTAAGTTTTATCCCAGGAGATTTTTTTTCATCTTTTGTTTAAAATAACTTGTCAGCACGCTGCAATTGAAACAGTACCAAAAAGTAGGTGAAAAAGTACTGTCAACATTATTCTGAGTATTTCCTTGCTTGCTGGTGGCTTAAAAAGAACCTGAGTTGAGAGACATATATGGAGGCTGCCATATTTATTTCCTTTTTAACAATACCAGTAGCCTGGAAGTCCTGCAGGTCTTTCTGGGTATTATTGTCTGAATTACACACCTGAAACAAGCATGCAGCTAATATTATTAGAAACACCTGATCTTCATGCTTGTTCACGGTCTGTAGCTAAAAGTATTAGGGTCCATTTCCACTAGAGCGAATCTGCATGCGTTTCCTGCATGCCTGATTTCCATAGACAATACAAGTGGATGGGACTGTTTCCACTTGTCAGGATTTCTGAGCGTTTTTCTGTGCAGAAAAAAATCTGCATGGCAGAGCCCTCAGAATTTGCATACCGCATACCGCTATGCGATTCGCATACAATGTATTTAATAGGAAATTTGCATGCAATTTTGGTATGCAAATTTCCATGCGAATTAGCATGCGATTTCGCATAGAATCAATGGAAAAGCACACAGGCACAATTTACATGAAAATTCGCATACAGCCGCATGCAAAATTCGCATCCGCAAGCGAATTTTCCCCGCGACAATTCCCACCGCACAAGTGGAAACGGGCCCTAAGAGGCAGAGGCTCAGTGTAATAGATAGCGGAGATGCCGCCGCAGCGGTGAGCGGCATGGCAGCTGTCTCCACGTCTCAGCCGGCGGCTTTAGACACGCAGTTACATGGTGAAGTGTGCCTGGTCCATCAGTTGCACATAGACTGAGGGCCAGGCGACAGGACCTTTATGCGAATAGAAGGGGAGTCAGCTGATCGGCCGGTCAGCTGACTTCAGTAGTGCTCCTGATTGGTTGAGTGACTGGGGCGGCTCTGTGGGGCGCTCTCAGTATATATAGGACCTGCCTGTCAGTAGCTCCTCATCTGCTGTTGCAAATGCTATGTGTTAGCACTCAGACCTTAGTCAGATCTCAAAGTGTGCTAGAACCAGCAGGAGCTGGGGATCCACACTTAATCAGATTCTGTTGATAGCTAAAGTACTAATTGAATTGTATTATTTGTTATGACCTTCTGCTAGCCTTGACTACTCTTCTGCTTACTGATTCTGTGCTTCTGCCTATCTGATCCTGTTGCCGACTCAGCCTGAACACTACTCTGATTTAAGCCTTCTGTCTTTGTACCGTATCTGTCCGTTTATTGCCGAATCTGCTTGTCTGACTCTCCTGCCCTCACCAGTGAGCCTAGTCCCTGGTGAGGGATTCTCTGTACAGCTTAATCACCTGCTCCTCAGGTGACCAGTAGCTGCAGTACAGTCTTAATCACCTGCTCCTCAGGTGACCAGTATCTGCAGTACAGTCTTAATCACCTGCTCCTCAGGTGACTAGTAACTATGGTACTGTCCTCGTCACCTGCTCCTCAGGTGATTAGGAGTTGCAGTACAGTCTTGATCTCCTGCCCCTCAGGTGATCACCTGCTGCAGTACAGTCTGAATCACCCGCTACACGGGTGATCATTATACGTTGTCTTACTGTGCACCACCCGCTCCTCGGGTGAACTGATTACTAGTTCATCTACATCTCCAGCTTGCTGGAGTGCTGATCCCTGTGTTCTATATAGATATCTCCCTCTACTAGCTCCTCTGAGGAGTGGGTATCTCTATCTGTATTACTGTTGCACCAAACACCTATCTTTAAATCTGGTTGTCCTGTGTCTCGCTATACTAGCATTATTGGTGATTCTGCAGATCACCACATAATCAGGTATAGTATCTGTATTATTGGTGATACTGCAGATAACCAATAATCAGAAAATCTGTTCTTGCTGACACCTGTCGTTACACTCAGCAGGATATCCAAGCAATGTGCAATGTTTTAAGGGAAATAAATATGGCAGCCTCCAAATGTTCCCTATAAAGGGAATTTTTATTGTTAAGGTATGAACATATCACCTAGGAGAAAACTTAGGATAAGATTTGAATTGAATATAGGACTGCGTAAGAGGCTGGGTGCACATTTGTCAGTGCGTGAAAGGTCACATTTTCTGTCATGTTCATTTTTGTGTTTTAGTGCGTTTTTTGTGCATTTGCATTTTGCATTTTTTTTACAGAGATGCATTCTTTGTGCGTTTTGTGTGTGTTTTAATGCATTTGCATATGCATTTGTGTGTTTTAACGCAAAATGCATATGCGATTTGTATGCGTTTTTTTGTGCATTTTTCTATTGTGTTTTATGCAAACCACTAGGAAGACAACAGGAAGCGTAAATACATAAGAAAACAATTAAAAATGCATTAAAAGTGCATACAAAATGCATTACATTGTGTCACCATTGACTTTCATTACGTGCGTTTTTGATGCGTTTTTGAAAAATATACAACAAAACCAGCGTTTTTAAAAACGCATATTATAAAACACATACAAAACACTTTTTTATGCAGCCCATTGAATGCCATTGCAGGAAAAAACGGTGGCGTTTTCTGCAACGCTAGTGTTTCTGCTAAGTGTTTTCCCAGGATTATTTACTAAGGTTGAAGAAGACAAAACAATATTAGCAATCCAGCAAACTTTTTTCAAATTTTTTTCTGCTGGCAAAACAACACCCTTACAGTGCTCTCACGAATGGTCTTGATCACGGGTACGCGTGATTCACGGCCATTTTAACGCATCACAAAGGCCGTGACCCGCATGCCGTGATCCACATGGATCACGACATCGCGTCAAATCCGGGTCACGGCATACGTACAAAAATACGAGTCGCGTCCCGTAATCACGGCCGTGATGCGCCCGTGAAGCGGATTTTTCCAAATACATGTCACTGGGCCAAACAGAGGCCCCTGACTCAGGCTAGAGCAACCAATCACAGGAGGGGAGGCTACGCCCTCCCCTCCTGTATATAACTAGCGGCCATTTTCAGAAACTCAGTCTTTGTATAGAGAGACTGTGATCTGAGAGTATCTCCAGGCCCTTCTGTCACAAAGCAAGGGCATTTTGGTGTAAAAACCCAGCTTTTTTGCTCATTACAGTGAACTCATATTGCTGATATTACTTCTATTTAGTTAGCTAGTGATTACACTGTCAGTTAGTGAGTGTAGTTCAGAGTGTACTGTGCTGCTAGTGTCTGCTGTTGTGCTACTGTGCAGGCAGGCACTGCACACAGGTTTCTGTACTGTACTGTATTAGCTAGGCAGTGATTATACTGTCAGTGAGTGTACTGTGCTGCTAGTGTCTGCTGTTGTGCTACTGTGCACGCAAAAGAACACGTAAGTTTTTACGTGTACGAGCCGAAGTTACGCATGCGCATGCGCAGTTAGAGAGTACGGGTACTGAATAGCCGGTACGCATTGAAGACTATGCGGATTTTTATGTACGCATGGCTTACTGATACGCATGCGCAAGCGCAACCTCAGTTGTTAACACGTACATTTCTACGCATGGCGGCATGGCGATCCGCATGGAAAATTATTGGTCACGACTAGTCATCACACGTCAATGTGGATTTTTATCATGCTGAACACGGGGAAAGACGGGTGGAGCCGGTTGTGGAAAAATATCAGGGATGCGATCACGGGTTGATACGGATGCGGCTCCAATAATAACGGCCGCATGTGGATCCGTGATTGAGGGGTATCCGAACATCACAAGCTCATATTAAAAAATTGGGAGAATAGCTAAAAGGCCGGTGAATTAAAGTTTATGCTACTGTAGATTCTTACATGTATCTACAGCAAGAATCTGGCAAACTCCTAATCTATTACAAAAAAAAAGTCCTCAATGTGGATGCATGCATATGAAGCAATAGCTCAATTGCTAATTCCCTAATCTTTAAGAAAATCCTCTACGAAAAAGACATGCAAAAATTTGAATTTTAATAAAATTTAATAAAAGACATTTAAGACTAAATCCAGCCCAGATTTGCTAAATCACTTATGTTTTCCAGAGTTTGTCACTACTCTTCAACCTCAATAAAATCTGCTCCACCATCTTAAAAGTATAAACACAATAGTGTGACTAGGACATTTTCTGAAACTGGCTGTTATCCTCAAGTCCTCAGGTCAGTGATGAGCGAAAATGCCAATATTCTTTTTGTCTTATTTTCGTGAAAATAAGTAAAATTTACGATTCAATAAGCAGAAAATGTGCACAAATATTTCAGCTTTTTCTTTTTGCCTAACAGCTGCCAACTTTCATGGTTAATGGCACAGCCCCCTTACCAGCCAGAATAACCACATTTGCAGGATATGTTAGGGAGAACAGTGGGCACAAGAAAAAAAAAAAGATTTTAACCACTTCAGCCTAACTGGACGAAAATTTCCATCCAGTTAGGCTGCACGCACTCCCGTGGGTCGCGCGCGCTCGTGCACGCCCCCGCTGCTGGCCGTTAGCCCACCGATCAGTGAAAGGGATTATAAATCCCTTAGCTGATCGGACCCCCCCGGAGAAAAGCCGACAGCGTCTCTTCAGACGCTGTGGCTTTTCTGAGCTCTGGTCTCCTTTCTTCTGCCTGGGAGCGAGATCGATCGCTCCCAGGACTTTTTGACTTTGCCCATCTTGTGGCCAAATAGCAAATTACACCAAAAACACACTTTGTGTTAAATAAATACATTTTAATACATTAAAAATCCCCTGTTTACCTCTCACACCAAAAAATACCCACATACAAGTTTAAATAAAAAAAATAAAAAAAAATACAATAATAAAAAAAAAAAACATAAATAGTTACCTAAGGGTCTGAACGTTTTAAATATGCATGTCAAATGAGTATATCAATATGATTTAATAACCAGTTCGTATCCTACCTACAGCATATTCACGTCATTGTAAGTGGCTCTTGAAAGCCACATGACGTGAATATAAGTCAGTTCCCTTTAATGAGCACAGTACGCGTGCTAGCACGCATCTGAGCTCATTAACCCCCCTCCCTCTAACTACACTAATTAAGGATTCCCTCCTGGGGGTCCGATCCTCCAACCCCCTGCCCAATCCCCTGTAATTTAGCATCCCCCCCGCTTCTTCTCCCATGCTGCGATCGGGCAGCATGGAGGTTTGGCATGTAAACAACATACCTCACCTTGTTCCAGCACGATCAGCCTCCCCTCCGTGCATCACCGCTGCCTGTGTCATTATGCCGAATGGATCGGGTCCCGGCTTGATGACGTCATCAAGCCGGGACCCGATCCGTTCGGCATAATGACACAGGCAGCGGTGATGCACGGAGGGGAGGCTGATCACGCTGGAACGAGGCAAGGTGAGCTGTTTACATGCCAATCCTCCATGCTGCTTTCTCGATCGCAGCATGAAGGTGAGGGGAGGGGGGCACAATGGCTGGGGGCTATCTAAGGGGGAGAGGGGGAGGATCATTACGCACCTGGCCATCTATGGGGAGGGGGGCAAAGGGGCACACTCGGCTATCTATGGGGGCAAAGGGGCTCACCTGGCTATATATGGGGGGGGGGGGGGGGGGCAATGACAAAGGGACACATTGATTATCTATGGGGAGGGGGGGAGAATACATTGGCACACCTTTGGATCTATGGGGGGTCAAGGGGGCACATATTTATCTTTTATACTGGGGGAGGGGCTGATAAGGGGAACATCTGGCTATACTGGGGGGATAAAGGGGGACACCTGGCTATCCATGGGGGGGGAGGTGGAATAGAGGGTACATATAATTACCTATTGGAGAAGAACAAAGGGGCAAACCTGGCTATCAATGAGGGTAGGGGGACAAAGGGGCGAATCTGACTAATAAAAGGTCACATCTGGGATTTTTATGGTGGAGGGGCTAATAGGGGGCACATCTGGCAATCTATAATGGGGGGAAGATAAAGGGGCACACCTGGCTATCTATGGGGGGGTGGGGGGAATAAAGGTGCACACCTGGCCATCTATGGGGGGTGGAGGGTAATAAAGGGACACATCTTGCTAACTACGGGGGTGGGTGCTAATAAATGGACTTAGCAGTTTAGATATGTATGCCGTGAGGGTATATTACTGTTATTTTGGCGAATACGGCTTGTAATCGCTAGTAAAGTGCAAAGCAAAAAAATTGAAAAAATACACCTTTATTTACAAATATTATATTGTCGCCATACATTGTACTAGGAAGTTAATTTAAATGTTGAAATAAACAGGACATATGGACTAATAACATTTGTGGGCTTGATCTACAGTAATACTTTTTATTTTTAAACGGTAATGCCTGAAAACTGAGAAATAATGACTTTTTTCATTTTTTTTCTCCTTATTACCTTTAAAATGCATTCAAAGTAAAATAATACTTAGCAAAAAGTACCACCTAGAGAAAGCCTAATTGGTGGCAAAAAAAACAAGGTATAGATCATTTATTTTTGATAAGTATTGCTAAAGTTATGGGCTAATGAATGGGAGACCTGTGAAATGTAGAAAATTGCTTGGGTTTTTTAGGGGGAAAACCCCAGGGTAGGGAACTGGTTAAATTATGGGCTGCTAAATAGTGATGGACGCAAATTGAAAAAATGCACCTTTATTTCCAAATTGAATATCGGCGCCATACATTGTGATAGGGACATAATTTAAATGGTGTAATAAGCGGGACAAATTGGTAAATAAAGTACATAGGTTTTAATTATGGTAGCATGTATTAATTTCAAACTATAATGGCCAAAATCAGAGGAATAATGATTTTTTTCCATTTCTTTCTTAATATTCCTGTTAAAATGGATTTACAATAAATTAATTCTCAGCAAAATGTATCACCCACAGAAAGCCTAATTGGTGGCGAAAAAAACAAGATATAGATCCATTCATTGTGCCGAGTAGTGATAAAGTTATTAGCAAATGAATGGGAGGTGAAAGTTGCTCAGATGCAAAAAAATTTCAGCCCTGTGGGCTGAAGTGGTTAAAGTTATGATAGGAAAAAAAAATTACATTTAAATGCGGTAAATGACAGATAATGTAGCAACGTAATGGTAGTGTAAATTTACTTACTTCAAAAGAAAGAGCAGTGAATTTCATGTTGGGGTTTCCAGGGGCTCTGCACTAGTGATATTGCAAACTTGAAGTTTTTGTTTCAAGGGGCTTAACACCTGGACCGTGGGATCCCGGAGGGGGATCCATGGCAAATGTCCCACCAAAAATAACGTAGTTGACCCATGTTTTCATCTTTAATGGGCAGACATCACATTACATTCCTAAATTTGTGGAATGTCCAGCGTGTGTACATGTTGATCAGGTAGTGTAAGGGTTAGGCCAGATTCACACTGACAGATAAAACACGCCACATTTAGGGCCTGTTCACACTATGGGCTCAATTCACAAAAGCGTGATAACTGCTATCACAGCAGTTATCACGCGATCTGATGCACGCGGCACTTTGCGCGCGCAAAGCATTACTCCGCGTGATAAACAAACCTTTGTGCATGATCACGCATGTGAAACATTAGCGTGATCACACGCAAACATTAAGTAATGCTTTGTGTGCGCAAAGGGCCACACGTGGCAGATCGCGTGATGACATGCTGATTTCCAATCGGAAATTTCATTTCCACAAAATCTAAAAAAGCATCTTTAAAAGAGAGCCCTCCCCAAATAAGCTTACACTCTAAAGGCTCATCCACATGTCCATCTTAATGCACAACCAACTGCGCAATATGACCAACCTCACAATTTGTTTACACAAGAAGTACGTATACACACGCCAACCAACGAAGCAAGCAACTCACAATACTATGCGTACAAACTAAACAGCAAACTGCACAAAATGTCTGCATTCAAAAACAACAAAGTTGTTCAAAATACTTGTACACCAACCTGCATCATGATAGTTGGTCAGACTGATCCACCAGTTGGATCTGGCAAACAACCTGTTATTAGTTGGTTGTCTAGTTGTTTGCCAGTCGTACACACACCTAACTATCTTCCAACAGACCAAGGGCTGGATTCACTAAAGGATGCTAAGTGTTAGCACACCAGTGAAAAGCCCCTTAGCTAAAAAGCGTGCACAAGTTTGCATGTGCAAAGTTTAGCGCTGCGTGGTGCGCACGAAACATCACACCGTTTGTGTGCTAAGTACGCTTATTAGGCTTTTTAGCAGATGAACGGTGTGACATTTTGCACGCACCGCACAGCGCTGAGCTTTGCACGCGATCAGTAACAGCTTTAGATGTGCAAACTACTTAGTGTAACGATCGGTGTCAGCACACAGAGAGAATCTGATTATTGGTGATCTGCAGTATCACCAAGAAAACAGATTATACCTGAATATTGATGATCTGCAGAATCACTGATAATCTAAGTATAACTAACCTCTGGACACCTTTATAATGTGAGTGTTTGGTGCAACAGTAATGACTTTGAGTAAGACCACCCGAGGAGCAGGTGGTCTCTGGTAGTATGGGCGAAACTGCCTTCTGAGAAGTGCAAAAACCATCCAACAACCTGAGACCCCCAAAGGGGTGGAGTCCCAGGCTCAAGGTAGGAAGAACCTGTGAGTGAGTAACACCTGAAAGGTGGATGTCACTAGCAGGTCTGGAGACTATCTCTTAAGGAGAGAGATAGCTCTCAAGGTCGGGCAAGCCAGGTCGGCAACACACAGACAGACAAGGTAAATAGACAGAAGGCTGATTCGGTATCCAAAGGCTGGCAGGGTTTGACAACAGATAATCAGATATGCGTAGGTACCGAATCAGAAAGCAGAGGGATAGTCAGGAATGCAATAGGTCATAACAGATATCAACAATGCCTAGTCTTGGATGTGAGGTCTGTGGTCTCTACACCCTGGAACTAGTCTGGAGTATAATATGATGGTACAGAGTATTCCTAGACTTGGGTGTGAGGTCCGTGGTCTCGACACCCTGGAACTAGTCTGAAGTATAACAGGATGATAACACAGAGTCCCTAATTTTGGGTGTGAGGTCTGTAGTCTCAACACCCTGGAACTAGACTGAAGTATAACACAATAATACACAGAAGTAATATGGCTCAGTGTGAATTCCCAAGTCCTCCTGGTTCTAACACACTGTAGGATCTGACTAAGGTCTGAGTGCTTCCACGTAGTGTTCGCAATGGCAGACAACTTGAGACTGACCAGCAGTGACTATATATAGCGTGGCGCTCTCCGGCGCCACCCATCAGCGATAAACCAATAGCCACTTGCTTTGAGGTCAGCTGACCAACCTGGTCAGCTGATCCCTCCTTGTTTGTCATAAAGGTTCTACCTCTCAGCGCGCGCGCGCGTATTCCTCAGCCTGTGTGAACTAACAGGCCCAGCCACACCAGACGCACGCTGCTGCGTGCAAACCGCTGCGCTGGACGCAGAATCAGCCGCCTTGCCGCCAGTACACGCGGCGGCTTTTCCGCGTTTTATCACACTTAGCACCCCAGTTTGCACGTCCAAAGCTTTTAGGCATGCTAACTAGGTTAGCACCCTTTAGTGAAAAGAGGCCCAAATCTGAAAGATAGTTGGGCAGATTGTTGGGGTGTGTGTATAAACTTTAAGGGGATAAGGGGAAGAACAATAAGTAGAGGATGTACAAATTATGCACAATAAGTTTGCTGGCATCCTCAGTGAGAAAGGGGTCCATTGGGGAAATGTTCTATATTGGAAATGACAGGAGATACATAGTAAGTCAATGTGTGGTTCGAACAAGATTAGGCAACTTAGGGAGCAGGCTTGGGTCATGGGGATTACTGGAGTGTTATTAGTATTGATAGTTATGGCAGGCAGGGAAAATCAACTCCATAGTGGAAAAATAACTATATTGTTATGTTTCAGTAAGCGGGACATGAAGGAGGAGAAAAAGCTGGGACACTGTAATTATTTTCTAAGGCCCTGGATCTCGTGAAGTTTATGCATTTTAACTGTAAGGAAGCTGCCTTCTAGGTGATATCATCTATGTCATCCCAACTTCTTCTTATTTATTTTACAACTGTACTTCAACTTTTCTTTAGTGTTATATCATTCAATGCGTCTGTGCATCATAAATGTGGTTTTACCATGTGTGTTCACTCGACATCGTATTCATATTCACAATGTTATGATGTCTGTTTAAGATGTCTGCAAAGTTAAAAAGTCAGAAGGCTACAGTGTAAGCGAGTGTTACTTGTGAATTTTCGCCAAAGTTATTTACGCACTAAAAATGATATTTTCGATTTCAAGAAACTATTTGCGAAAATACATCATATTTTCGCAATATGGTCAAAGAAAACAAATTTTTCTTTCCGAAGTGAACATTTATGCAAAACACAAAAAAAAAAAAAAAATCATTATTTGTACCTCAAAAATTCGCAAAAGCGCAAAACTGTTTTAGCGGGAACATTTACAAAAAAACCAAAAACTTATTAAAAAATTATTTTTGATGGCTTTTTCACTCGAAAGTCAATTGTTACACTATTTTCACAAAAATGAATGTGAAAAGGATATCAGCATTTTTGATCATGATTTTTATGAGTAGATCGTCCAGTACACAGCTGAAGTAATGTGAATCAACAGGTATTTTTTTCTCTGTTTAAATTGTTTCATTCATGTAATTTAATTTGCACTGAGCCCCCTAGGTTTCTGCTGAATTATTCTATTGCTCTCGCCATTGCTTTCTATTTTCTACAAAAGCATACATTTCTTAAAATATTTCTGTCACCACTATTCCACCATCCTATACAATAAAACGCAAGTGTCCCTGCATCTGTCCCTGTGTCAGTGCTTTGTGCTACTGCGCATGTCAAGCGCTGACAGCCCTTGGGACCAGGACGCAGGGTGAGCGGGCCGGCAGACGACCGAACGTGTGACTGCTGGCAGCGGTGGCGGCATAAGAGACCTAGAACCATTTTTTAAACGGGCTTAGGTCAACTAGTCCTATATAATAATTTGCAAGTGTCTCTGCATCCTGTCCCTGTGTGTGTATGACCCGGCTTCTAGACCTGACAGTTTGATGTCTGTGAACTTCATTGCATTGAGGGAAATTACAGCTGTTTTCAGCTGCCAAGCAAGCAACATCTCCCTGTGTGCACATATTTTGGACAGCGATGGTGGATGGGCGATCCTAACGCATCTGTGCACGCATTGCAGGGGGAGGGGGGGCTAGCGCCTGTGGCCTAGCACCCGTTTTTTAACAGGCGGGCCTTTTTACTAGTAATTTCATAAAACAGCTTAAACATGGTAAAGAAATAGGCATCCCTTATTAAACTTCTACAGTGAACATATAAATTGTATGTAAGATAAATATATATATGGAAGCCATGCTGCCATCATAGTATTTATGAAAACATTCTAAAATAGTTTAGAAAGAGCAATGCTAATCTATACAAATAAAGGGATTGTGATACAAACGCAACAATTCATAATTTTTTTCCAGGAGCCTTAAATGAATGAAGTAAAATGTATTATCCCTGTTGAATTAATTGGCAATCTTGGCCAGTGCAAAAAGGTTCTGGTTCTTCTACTTTACCATAAGAATTAGAAGTCCATAGGGGAAAACCGATGGAAAAAAAATCAGATCCGGACAGGAGCCTAATACCTTTCATGCTAGAAATCTCTGTAGTACAGCTATAAAACAAAATGTTTTGTTTAATTAACTCTCATGCCAAATCAGCAGTTGGCCTGCCTAAAATGTGAAAATATTCATTTTACTTAGAAGTTACTCATTTAAAAAAAAAGTATTAATATTTAATGCTTGTTCAGGACACATGCTGTTATAACTGGCCAAAACCTGTCCTCTTTGAAAATGAGGGTGGTTGTCCTGTGTGACGGCATCCTTGCTCTGCACAATAACAGAGCACAGTGCTGGAACACATTTAAAGTTCTGCCGCAAAGATTAAATATCCAAAGGCTAGGTGCACACATAGCAGAAATGCTAGTGTTGTGGAAAACGCTGCATTTTTGACACTAATGGAAGTCTATGGGCCGCAGGAAAAAAACACAAAAAAAAATGAATATGCATTTTTTTCAATGTGTTTTCAAACCTGCATCTTTAGTTTTGTTGCATAAGCTTCATAAACGCATAAAAAATGCACATAATGGAAGTCAATGGAAGTGCTATGGTATGCGTTTTTCATGCGTTTTCCATGCATCTTTATAGGAGTTTTTGGAAAAAAAAATGTATGATTTATTTCCACTTCCTGTTTTCTTCCTAGTGATTCACATAAAATGCAAGAGAAAAATGCACGAAAAAAAGCATGCAAAATGCATTTTGTATATGCAAACCACAAACGCATTGAAACGAATGAGTGTCCAGAAAGTGTTGAACATGGGCCACCTGCTGTGGAATAGTAAAAGTACTGCAAGTCCAGGTGTAGAGAACCATCAGAAGGTAAACAAAGAAATATGTCACCTGCTGGTAATCAAAGGTAATACAATATTCAAGGTAATTAGTGCCAATTGGGGGTTTAAAAATGTTGACTCACAAGGAGGTTCAACACATTCTTTCTTCCTCAGACAGGTCTTTCTTATCTTCCTGATGCCTACCCTAACATTCCAAATTGATCTTCAGACATCTCCTTTGATCTCCCATGTGACCTCTTATTACATTTATCTGATTTAATGTGTAACCAGTTTACAAATTTGCTTCCCTTTCTGCTATATTGGAGAATGCAGAAAAGAAAATGTGACATGGTTATGTACATCATCCATAGACTGTTGATGTGGCTATATGGAAATAACTCTGAATATCTAGCAGATTGTAGCTTGCTGGAAATAGAAAAATACATGGTGATAAAGCTTGAGTAGGAATATGATATCTTTCATTACTAAAAGTGTTTAAATGTTAGTGTTCATATTCAATAAGGAAAACTTAAGACTAGCAATTAGAAAGGAAATAATTTAAAAATGATGTGGAGCATAACATCACATAACTTCACAAAAGCTCCAAACTCAGAATTTCAGAAATGTATCAGTGCCTTGATCAGTTCTCTGAATTTCTTGTGAAATTTCAACAATATAAGTAATTCAGTGGATGGCAAAAGGGTGTGTTAACTAGAGATGGCCCGAATGGTTCACCGGCGAACGGTTCCAGGCGAACTTTGGGTGGTTCGCCTTCGCCGGCGAAGGTGAACTTTCCCGGAAGTTCGGTTCGCCCCATAATGCTTCATTAGGGCCTGTACACACTGCTGCGCTTGCGCTGCGTTTTTAAAAACACATGCGTTTTTAAAATCGCAAGGTCTTTTAAAAAAGAATGAAAATCATGCCTGCTGCGCTTTTTTAAGCGCAGCGCTTGAAAAACGCATTGAAAACGCATGCGCTTGCATTTTTGCCTGCGTTTTTCAGAAGTCAGTATACTAGAAGACTCTGCAATTTCCTGATTCCTGTTGAAATGTAAACTAGGAAAAAAAAACAAAGGATTCTTTAGCCAATCAGCAATTACAAGAAAAACGCAAATGCATCAAAAACGCAGGCAAAAGCGCATGCGTTTTTAAAACTACATGCACTTGCGATTTTAAAAACACATGCGCTTGCGATTTTGCTTGCGGTTTTCAGGCCCTAAGGGTCAACTTTGACCCTCTACATCAGGGCTTTTCAACCTTTTCAGAAATTGTACCACTTTTATCACATGAAATTTTTCAAGTACCACCTGTGATTTCGCAAGATGTTAACAACTCAATAAGTAAAAAAAACAACAATAAAATATGTACATTTAATAATAATAATGCTATTATTATTATTATTGATTGAAGCGCCAACATACTTCGCAGTGCTGGACATTAGTTTAGGTTACAGACAATATTTAGGGGTGACATACAGCAATATGACAATACATGAATAGAAGAAAGACCAGATCACACAGAACAGTATGAGTACAAGGTAAACCATTCAATGAATATCTATATAGAGCTGCCAGCCCCCATCATAGTGTGAATAAATTGTTTATCCAAGCAGGAGACAGGGCAGAGAACTTCTAATCTTGTTGCTTGCTGTGCAGAGCAGTCACCCATCAGTGACTCCACTCCTAGCACTGCATATGCAAGATCTGATAAAGTGACATTGGAAGTAAAAAAAAATAAAAATCTGGGCAGCACGGTGGCGTAGTGGTTAGCTCTCTCGCCTTGCAGCGCTGGGTCCCTGGTTCGAATCCCAGTCAGGGCACTATCTGCAAAGAGTTTGTATGTTTTCTCCGTGTCTGCGCGGGTTTCCTCCGGGCACTCCGGTTTCCTCCCACATTCCAAAAACATACGGATACGTTAATTGGCTCCCCCTAAATTGGTCCTAGACTACAGTACTTACACTACATAATATAGACATATGGCAATTATAGGGGTTAGATTGTGAGCTCCTTTGAAGGACAGTTAGTGACAAGATAAATATATATATACTAGCCGACCCGCGGCGTAGCATACACCGCATAAGAAAGTAGAGGACAGGAAGGGGGTATTGGGCACAGCGGCGGGGACCCTCACCTGGGTCCCCCATGTGCGCTCCCCCTCCTGCTTAAGCACAGTAGCAGCTGCCACTATTAGTAAGAGGCAGCGGGCGGGGATGACTCACCTCTTCCGTGTCCCATTGTGCGTTCCACTGTCGTCACTTCCTGCAATGCCGCACACTGTATTGGTGTAATTTTGCTTTTTAAAACAGAAGGAAATCTGCAACAATTTAGCTATAAGTGAACATTTGTGGTTACCCACAATGCACTGCTACTAAATATGCAAATTACCCCTTTTCCCCCTTGATAAGCCAAGCAAGCATCCAGAGCTGCTGGTGTATAGCAAGCCTATAGCTTTAAATTTTACACAGTCATATCAAACCCACATGTAGACAGCCTGTTTCAGACTTTTGGTTCTCATCAGTACATAGCCGGTATTAATACGGCTGTATGAGATAGGGCTTGGAGCAGTACAACAGCGTAACCAAGCAGCTCAGGGTGACCCAAACCACTCGGAATGTATAGGGGGATAAAAGGGACCAAAAAGACCTCCTACTAAAAAAAAAAGAGCAAAGCTTGGTGTAATTTGCGTTCCTAAAACAGAAGGAAGTATACAATAATTCAGCTATAAGTGAACATTTCTGGTTACCCACAATGCACTGCTACTAAATATGCAAATTATCCCTTTTCACCCTTAGTAAGCCAAGCAAGCATCCAGAACCACTGGTGTATAGCAAGTCTACAGCTTTAAATTTTACACAGTCATATCAAACCCACATGTAGACAGCCTGTTTCAGACTTTTGGTCCTCATCAGTACATAGCCGGTATTAATACGGCTGTATGAGATAGGGCTTGGAGCAGTACAACAGCGTAACCAAGCAGCTCAGGGTGACCCAAACCACTCGGAATGTATAGGGGGATAAAAGGGACCAAAAAGACCTCCTACTAAAAAAAAAAGAGCAAAGCTTGGTGTAATTTGCGTTCCTAAAACAGAAGGAAGTATACAATAATTCAGCTATAAGAGAACATTTCTGGTTACCCACAATGCACTGCTACTAAATATGCAAATTATCCCTTTTCACCCTTAGTAAGCCAAGCAAGCATCCAGAACCACTGGTGTATAGCAAGTCTACAGCTTTAAATTTTACACAGTCATATCAAACCCACATGTAGACAGCCTGTTTCAGACTTTTGGTCCTCATCTGTACATGGCAAGGATTGATAGGGATGTATGAGATAGGGCTTGGACCAGTACAACAGAGTAACCAAGCAGCTCAGGGTGACCCAAACCACTCGGAATGTATAGGTGGATAAAAGGGACCAAAAAGACCTTCTACGAAAAAAAATCAAAGCTTGGTGTAATTTGCCTTCTTAAAACAGAAGAAAATCTGCAATAATTCAGCTATAAGTGAACATTTGTGATTACCCACAATGCACCGCTACTAAATATGCAAATTATTCCTTTTCACCCTTGGTAAGTCAAGCAAGCCTATAGCTTTAAAGGGAACCAGAGACATAGAAAAAAAGATTTCATACATACCTGGGGCTTCTTTCAGCCCCATAAGCCTGGATCGCTCCCACGCCGCCAACCTCCGCTTCCTGGATCCGCCGGTACTGGCTCCCGTCACTTCCGGCGGACGCGGCCAATTGTCCGCATGATCAGGGGATCCCTCCATATCCTTACGCGTGCGGCTGCTCAGTATGCAGCCGCACGCGTAAGGGTATGCTGGGAGCCCCTGTGATGCGGACAATTGGCCGCGTGCTGACGCAGACTGGCCAAAACTACAGTAACCGGAACCAGCTGACACAGGCAGCGGAGAACGGCGGCGTGGGAGCAATCCATGCATATGGGGCTGGAGGAAGCCCCAGATATGTATAAAATATTTTTCTGGCATCTCTGGTTCCCTTTAAGTTTTACACAGTCATATCAAACCCACATGTGACAGCCTATTTCAGCCATTTGGTCCTCATCAGTACATAGCAGGGATTGATAAGGCTTTATGAGATAGGGCTTGGACCAGCACAACAGAGTAACCAAGCAGCTCAGGGTGACCAAAACTACTAAGAGTGTATAGGAGGATAAAAGAGACCAAAAAGCCCTCCTACTAAAAAAAAGCAAAGCTTGGTGTAATTTTCCTTCTTAAAACAGAAGCAAATCTGCAATAATTCAGCTATAAGTGAACATTTGTGGTTACCCACAATGCACTGCTACTGAATATGCAAATTATCCCTCTTTGCCCTTGGTTTGATATGACACTACTTCTTCTTCTTGCTTGGACCAGCCCCTTCTTCTTGCTTGGACCGGCCCTGGGGGCAGGGCGCTACTTCTTCTTCTTGTTTGAAGGTTGAGGCACTTACTATATTATATATATAGATATACTAGCTGGTCGCCCGGCGTTGCCCGGGTATGTAATTGGCTAGTGTTAGCTCTGTCCACTTTTTCTAATCCTAACACACAATTACCTAGTTTGTGAGCTTTGCGGTCTTTGGCATCAATAATTGGCTGTGGCTCCTCTACTTTGAAAATCATTAGGTGAATTTTGATTAGCTTTTGTAGGCTCCACGTACTTTTCTGAATATTAATCCCAGTCACCCACTGTGCAAAGTTTAAGAACCCTGCCATTGACAGACAGTGTAAGAATGGCTGCAGTTTACATTCTGGCAGTTAAATTTTTATTTTTCTCCACCCACTGATGTCCTGATGTTTCCCGGGTATGTATTTGGCTGCTGTTGGCTGTGGCCACTTTTTCTAACCCTAACACACAATTGTCAATAGTCAATGACCAAGTTTGTGAGATTTGTGGTCTTTGGCATGAATAATTTTCATTGAAATGAAACACATCTGATTCGCTGTTTGTAGCCCCACCCCTTTTCTAAATATTTAACCCCAGTCACCCAATGATCAACTGTACCAGGTTTGAGGCTTGTGCTATTAACAGTGCAAAAATGGCAGCAATTAAATATTTGCCTTGAAAATCAACAGGTGAATTGTGATTGTTTTTTTTAGGCTCCACCCACTTTTCTGAATATTAATCCCAGTCACCCAGTGACCAACTGTGCAAAGTTTTAGAACCCCACAATTAATAGTGTAAGAATGGCTGCAGTTTACATTTTCCCAGTGAAATTTGTGTTTGTCTCCGCCCACTGAAGACTCGGCATTGCCCAGGTATGTATTTGGCTGGTGCTAGCTCCACCCACTTTTTCTAACCCAAACACAAAATTACTTAATGACCAAGTTTGTGAGCTTTGAGGTCTTTGGCATCAATCATTTGCATTGAAATAAAATAAATCTGATTGGCTGTGGCTCCACCCCTTTTCTGAATTTGAACCCCAATCACCCAATGGCCAACTGTACCAGGTACAGGTGATTAACAGTGCAAGAATGGCATCAATTAAATATTCCCCTTAAAGATTAATAGGTGGATTTTGATTGGCTTTTGTAGGCTCCACCCACTTTTCTGAATATTAATCTCAGTCACCCAGTGACCAACTGTGCAAAGTTTGAGAACCCTACCATTAATAGAGTAAGAATTGCTGCAGTTTACATTTTCTCAGTGAAATTTGTATTTGTCTCCGCCTACTGATGACCCAGCATTGCCCGATTATGTATTTGGCTGGTGTTGGCTGCGCCCACTTTTTCTAACCCTAACACACAATTACTCAATTACTCAATGACCAAGTTTGTGAGCTTTGCGGTCTTTGGCATCAATAACCTGCATTACAATGAAACAAATCAGATTGGCTGTTTGGGGCTCCACCCCCTTATATAAATTTAAACCCCAGTCACGCAATGATCAACTGTACCAGGTTTGAGGCTTGTGCCATTAACAGTGCAAGAATGGCAGCAATGAAATATTCCCCTGAAAAATCAATAGGTAATTGTTGATTGTTTTTTGTAGGCTCCACCCACTTTTCTGGATATTAACCCCAGTCACCCAGTAACCAACTGTGCAAAGTTTGAGAACCCTACCATTAACAGTGTAAGAATGGCTGCTGTTTACATTTTCCCAGTAAAATTTGTATTTGTCTCCGCCCACTTATGACCCGGCGTTGCCCGCTTATGTATTTGGCTGGTGTTGGCTGTGCCCACTTTCCTAACCCTAACACACAATTAATCAATTACTCAATTACCAAGTTTGTGAGCTTTGCGGTGTTTGGCAACAATAATTTGCATTGGAATGAAACAAATCTGATTGGCTATTTGTGGCTCCACCCCCTTTCTGAAATTGAACCCCAGTCACCCGATGATCAACTATACCAGGTTTGAGGCTTATGCCATTAACAGTGCAAGAATGGCAGAAATGTAAATATTCCCCTTGAAAATCATTAGGTGAATTTTGATTGGCTTTTATAGGCTCCAACCACTTTTCTGAATAATAACCCTAGTCACCCAACGACCAACTGTGCAAAGTTTGAGAACCCTACCATTAACAGTGTAAGAAAAACAAAAGTTTGCTTTCTTAAAACAGAAAGCATTTGCGATAATTCAGGTTGGAGTGAGCTTGAGATGTCTCCCAGTGCATCACTGCTGAAAATATGCTAATTAACCATTGTTACCCTTAGAAGCTAAACACACCTCCAGAACCGCTGGAATACAAGGATGTGTCAGCTTGTTAAATTGTACAGAGCCATAATAATCCAACATGCATACAGACTGTTTTTTTTTTTTTTTTTTTTTTGGCCTTTCAGATTAAAATCACTTAAAAACCAGCCATCACGCGGATCTCTCCATCAGGTTGGCAGCGATATTGCCCATCCTTCATAATTAAATCATCATACCGGCCTTTATTAAATCTGTTCACTTTTTATATCAATGAGCTCCATTCTTTTTGTTTCCAACATTCCTGAGCCTTCTCCTCTCCAACACTTTTTTTATCTGCCAAATACACCACATACAATCTCGCCAAGAAAAAATTGCATACTGCTTCCAATGACAACTGCTCCTTCTTGAATACAATTAGATTCCTTGCATCCCACAGAACTTCCTTGAATACAGAAAACACGATCCACCCCTTCCTATCCTTTTCCTTTGCACCCAGTGACACTCCACCCATCACCATTAAAAGAGATGTGCCCCTAACCTCCACCACCACCTCTAAAAAAAACCCCAACTTCCTCCGAAAATCCCTTGCAAAATCACACTCCCAAAAAACGTGATCCACATCTTCTTCCCCTCCGCACCCTTCTCTTGGGCACCTTCCTGAGGGAGTCATACCCCTCCTTTTGCAAAAAACCCTGGTAGGGAGTGCTGATACCAGGGACATCCACACCACATCTTTTTGTCTGTTTGTTGTTCCTTTAATGTTCATTCTTTTCCATATTGTCTCTGCTTGTGCACTTGTCATTCCTTTTATATAACATATTATATCATTTCTTGTGATCCATTTTTTTATGTTCTGTTTATTTATATCCGCCAAGGCTGCTCCTGTCATATTGAAATTGTACAGAATTTCTTTAACCTTTTGATAGCATAGCGTGGTTGTGAATGCAACAGGCTTGCTCAGGTCCTTAGCAACCCATCCCAACTTGTTCCACAACCATCCTCCCAAGTATCTTACAAAATCCTTCACCCTCCCCTCTGACTCCAATACTCTACGGACAGACACCAGATAGTGCAGAGACAAAAAAGAAGCAACATCAGGGAAATCCCAACCACCCAGAGACACACCCTTGTGAACCGTCACCCGTGCCACCCTCTCCATCTTTGAACCCCAGAAGAAGACAAACAACATTCTCTGCACCTCTTGCATCCATCTTTTGCCAGGAGGCAAGACCAAACAGAAGTACAACAACAACGGCAATATCACAGCTTTCACCACCAACACTTTCCCTGAAAAAGACAACTTCCGCAACCTCCACAAGTTCAACTTTCTTACCACTTTCCCTTTCACCTCATCCAAAGTCTTTCTACCTTTCATCTCTGCATCAAACACCACACCCAACACCTTGATCTCCTGACTCACCGGCACTTTCTCCACATTCAAAGGTACAGGCCTCCCGAAGGTAACCAGCTGGGACTTCTCCCAATTCACAGCCATTCCAGACATTCCACAAAACACCTTCACATGCAAATTCACCCTATCAATATCAGCCTGCGACCCACCCACAAACGCCACATCATCCATATAAGCCAAATACTTCACCTGCTCTCCACCACCACCTGGCACAACAAATCCTTTCACCACCTTGTCCCGTTGGACATACCTCAGCAAAGGCTCCACCACACAAATAAAAGCCATAGGCGACAGTGGACACCCCTGCCTGACTCCGGACAAAACGGGGAATGACCTGGACAAAACCCCATTTACCAAGACGTGGCTCGAAATTCCAGTGTAAAAACTTCTAATAACTTTCAGGAGACAATCAGGGACCCCTAATTTTGCCATCACCCCGAACAGGAAGGAGTGTGATACTCTATCAAATGCCTTTTCCAAATCGATACCCTCAATGACCATCGGCGCTTTATTTTCCTGTGAAAAACTTATCATGTCCCTTAACAAAACCAGGTTATCGGCGCTTCTTCGACCGGGGACCGCACAGGTCTGCCCCTCTCCAATCATAGATGCTATCACACTCCTTAACCTGTTTGCGACCAATTTCGCCACTATCTTGTAGTCCACATTCAACAGCGAAATCGGCCTCCAATTTTTTATCAATTTTTTGTCTCCTTTCTTATAAATCAGGGTGATGACTCCCTCCCGCATTGATGGGGACAACCGTCCAGAAGAAAAAACCTCCTGGACCACCTCCACCACTTCCCCACCAATGATAGGCCAGGCCCACCTAAAAAACTCCACTGGGAGCCCGTCCTTCCCTGGAGTCTTGCCTGTTTGCATGGCACCCACTGCCGCCCATACCTCCTCCGTGGCCACCGACTCTTTCAACTGCTGTACCTCCAACGGATCCAAACACTCCTCCAACACCTCATCACAATACTCTTCCATCTCCACATCTGACACAACATTCCCTCCTCCATACAAATCCACATAAAACTTCTGCACCTCTTCCACCACTTCAGAACCAACTACTTCCTTCTCATCCACCACCACTGACTCTAACACATCCCTACTGGACACCACCTTCTTAAAGAAGAACCGGGAGCAAGACTCCCCCTCTTCCAAATCTCTCACTTTCGCCTGATACACAATCCTCTTCCCACGCTCTATCAACATCCCCTTCATTCGCTGTCTTGCCTCCTCCAACTCTTCCTCCACCTCATACCCCCATTCCTTCATCTTCACCAAATACTGCAATCTCACTTTCCACTTCTCTTCCTCCTCTCTCTGCAAACACCTCTTCTCATATGCCAGATTCCTGAAAAAGCCAGAAATCCTCCTCTTTGCCCAATCCCACCATTCTAACAAATCCACAAAACCTCTCTTCCTACACACCCATCCTGCATACTCCACCCTAAATCTTTCAAGTACGTCCACATCCTCCAACAACTCCACATTCAACTTCCAGACTCCCTTCCCAAACACCACTCTCTCCGACGTTTCCAGGGAACAAAGAATGGCTCTGTGATCAGAAAAAGTGACCTGGTGATAAGAGACAGCAGAAACCAACACATACCTAGAAAGTAAAAAGTAATCTATGCGTGACTTAACCGTGCCCGTATCCGAAAAGTAAGTATATTCCCTGTCCCTACTGCCTGCCGCCAAAGCTGCATCCTGCAGTCCAAAATCTGTCACAATCTGGTTGAGGATCCTACTGGTGGAGTCCAGCTTGGTCTCTCCTGACCCCACTCGATCCCCAACCGATCTTATACAGTTCAGATCGCCGGCCACAATGGTCTTAATGCGGCCTGGCAGATTGAACTTGAGCACCTCCAAAAACTCCGCCCTCTCATTTTTGTCTGCAGGAGCGTAACAGTTAAAAAGACGGTACTGGGAACCAAAAAAATCAAAATTCACAACCATCATCCTTCCCGGAATGATGACAGCATGTGACAAAACCTTTATGCCTGGGTTATTAAACAGCACGCCAATGCCCTCATTCCTACTCTGGCAGGCAGGGGACCAGATGGCATTGCCCCCTGCCCATTCCCCAGAGCCTGGTACCGTCTTCAATATACACTCCTGCAGACAAAAAATATCCGCCCTAAAATTTGCAAGGTCCTGCAGGACTGCAGCCCGGCGGTACGAGGAGCCGATCCCCCTCACATTTACAGACAGCAGGGACAGGACCATCACCAAAAGACACCACGTGTTATGCACCCTACACTCAGCCATCATCACTTCTTGGATGCCCTGGGACTCTTCCTTAAGCCCACTGTTGCGGGCTCCTGCTTTCCTTTTCTGTTTTTCTTTCTTTTTTGTTTTTTTGACTCCGCCATATTCCAGTCCTCTGGACCAGAATCTCCAGCAGCACTCGGCCCAGGCGCCTCTGGGTTAATCCTCCTAGATGGTTTGGTGTTTTCCCAGCTAGTGGGTACAGGAGACTGCGTCATGTCAACTTTTAACTCTCCCTCAGAAATGTCACTGACAATACGCATTTTTGCCACATGGGTATCATCACTCTCTGATTCTGTCACAGCCTCTTTTCTTTCTTGATAAGGTAGTGGATAATCACTGTCACTCTCTTCTATCACCACCTCTTTCTCCCCTTCCACCTTCCCAGGGTCTGTTATGTCCATCTCACACTCCTCCTCCTCATTTGCATAACCTCCTCCCACCTCCTCTGACATCATGCTGGCTGATTTCCCTCCTTTATTTGAATTTGGGGAGCTGTTATTTTTGGAGGGAAGTGAGGGAGTCCCCTGCTGGGATCTCCCCACAGCAGTGTCAGTCTTTGTCTTTTTCCCTGCGCTTTTCACAGGGCTAGAATGTGCTGGCAGAGTCTTCTGCGAGAGAGCAGAAGAAGGGGCGGGCTTAGGATTGTGCAGGGGGTCAGCTGACTGCACAGCTGTTTCCCCGCCTGCATTCTTCTTGTTCTCGCCGGCTGAGCCGGCTCCAGGAACTGTGGCACTACTGCTCCCAGCAGACCTGCGGCTACTAGCGTCCATGGCAGGCCGCTGGGGGTCTGTGCAGACATCAGGAACCTCTGCCTGGCTCACGAGAAGCACGGGGGAGGCTTCGGTACTGGTGGCAGGGGTCGGAGAAGCCTCAGCACACTCTCCAGGCTCACGCTGCGGGTCCCGCTCAGTAGAAACTGAGCTTATGACGTCACCAGCGCCAGGGGAATCCCGCTCTGCTGGAGAGCTGGGCACATCTTCGGGGAGCTGCTCCGGGGGGGTCTCCTCCACAATCTCACTCTGCACAGCCCCAGCCTGACTCTCCACAGCGGGGGGACTCGGGGCAACCTCAGTCACAGCACATAAATCAGCTTTTCCAGTCCTACTCGCTGCAGACACGGCAGCGGCAGCCTTCTTACAGGCACGACCGGCAGCCTTCTGCACATCAGAGGGAAACTCTGCAGACAGAGGCACGGCGTCCTCTTCACCCCCACTCCCCACAGCATCATCATTTTCATCCACATCCTCACCCAGTTTTCTTTTCTTTACTCGCTGCTGCTTTGGCAACTCCTCTGCCTGCAGCATCTGGGAATCAGTTACTTCATCCACAGGGGGGCCAGGGGGGGTCTCAGCAGCGGTTGGGCCCATATGGACTACACTGGTGCCCTCTCCAGCTGCATCAGTAAGGGGGGTCTCAATAACAGCCTCAGAGTCCCGGGGCTCCACACGGGGAGCCAGTGACCACCTCCTGCCCCTACCATAAGAACCAGCGGCAGCAGCATACGTGTAAATCCTTGTTTTACCACGCTTTTCACAATCTTTGGCCAAGTGGCCGCCCACACCACAGAGGTCACACACTTTCACCTTCTTGCAGCTGGAGCCAGGGTGCACTGGCTCCTTGCAATGTCTGCACCGCTCCTCCGAGACACAACTTCCAGTTCCATACCCAAACATATAGCACCTCCGGCAGTAGAGAGGCTGCCCAGGATACGTGACATAACCTCTCTCCCCGGCAATAGAGAAGACAGGGGGTGGGTGAACTACATCATGCCAGCACCCCTCCTGCCTCTTAAACTTCACAATAAACTTCATTTTGCTTCTGTATACTCCTATGTGATTGTATATTTTTTCAGCATAGCTCACATCCTCAAAATATCGCAGCATGAACAGCCTGACCACATCTGGCTCCACGAAAGGATTGTACATATGCACATAAATCTGTCTCGCCTTTTCATTAAATAATGGCGTGACCGACTCCAACCAATTAACATAATCTTCCCTGCTCTCTCTATAATCTGCCAGCACTTTTAGCGCATCGTGATATCATAGGCCCCTTGTCCTGGGAAATCTTGTATTGCAAACATCTTGCTCTTATTCAGCTTCAACCCCTCCACCAGTACCTTATCGATGAACGCCTTCGGTCCATGTCTCCTCCAATCCGTCTTTACGACAAAGCGAATTGAGTTCCGCAGTTTTGGCATGCCTCCTCCACCTCCTCCACTCGACGCAGCTGCCATCCTCTCCCCGTTTATCCAGGGCCCCCACAAGGAGGACCCTTAGAATACCCCTCGTGCCAAGTCCAAGTAAATATCCTCCACCTGATCTTCGCCAAAAGTCCTAGAAGCCAAAGACTGTTTCGGATTGTTTGATCCTCATCAGTGCATGGCATGGATTAATTTGGCTTTATGCAGTAGGGCTTGTAACACCGAGAGGGACATGCTACCCAGCAAGCTCATGGTGACCCAGAACTCATTGCAGTGTGTAAGGGACTACAATGGTCCTAAAAGCCCCCTTACTAAGATGTTAAGAAAAACAAACGTTTGCTTTCCTAAAACAGAAAGAATTTGCGATAATTCAGGTTGGAGTGAGCTTGAGATGTCTCCCAGTGCATCACTGCTGGATATATGCAAATTAACCATTCTACCCTTAGAAGCTAAACACACCTCCAGTGTAACAGTGTATGGCTGCAGTTTACATTTTCCAGTGAAATTTGTATTTGTCTCTTTTTGGTTATGGGAATAAAAAGTATCCTATACTTTATTCCAGGTAATGTACTATGTGTGTGCCAAATTTCATTCAAATCCGTTGAGCCGTTTTTGCGTGATCGAGTAACAAACATCCAAACATCCAAACATCCGAACTTTCCCATTTATTATATTAGTAGGATATATATATACACTGTACAGCGCTGCGTAATATGTCGGCGCTATATAAATACTAAATAATAATAATAATGTGTCATTACTAACTTCCTTCTGTCTATTAAAGGGGATCAGAAAAAAAGGAAAACATTGAAAATGTTCCTTTAACAGTATGTGTTGAGGATGTGGGAGGAATCTGCAGTGCACAGAGGAAACCCACACAGACACAGGGAGAACATACACACTCTGTGCAGATAAAGCCCTGGCTGGGATTCAAACTGGGGAAAACCAAATTGAACTGTTTTCCATCCATACACATATATACATACATGCATGCATGGTTTTGCTACACCAAGTGCTGGATACTGTATATGCTGTACCAAGGTAAAACATTTTTTAAAAAAAGCAACTTATTAAAGTACTTCTGTGCTAGCTAGTGACTATTTCAGATCATACCAAATAAACAAATTATGTAGCAAGAAGGGCTGTCTTTGCAATCTTACAATCTGAAGGGATATAAATATGCAGAACACACACACTTGCATAGCTGTGAATTGTTTTGGGACACCCGGGCTAAGTGCTGGTTCCAGGGAAAAACCCAGGATTTCTAAGGGGGGGATTCCTGAAAGGTCACTCTCAGCAAGTTGTGCACTACTACGCATGTGCTGGCGCAGCATTTGCCAGCAAAATACACAAGGTGCCACCTTAGTAGAGGTATTCATCTTCCATACATCCCTATATACATTATCCCCAATACACATTATCTTTTTACAGTGCATCTGCCCTTAAACTTTATACCACAGTGCACTGACCACACTGTATATTCTAAAGCCCTGATCTAGAACTAGGTCACAGGATAAGAATTGTTTCTATGAACATGGTGAAACACTGATCATGGTTGCCTTTTGGTTGTGCCTTGGAATCAGGTCCAACCAGGAATATAATTATGCATTTTTTAAATTTTTCCAAATATGCTATATATATAGAAATATAGAACTTGTTCTCCAATCTCCATTACCTTGCAGCCTTCCTTGTTGTCGGGGCACTCACGAACGGCACGTACAAACCCCACCTGCTGCACAATATGGCAAATAACCAGCCAGAGAAAGGAAGGAACACTCCTGGAGACCCTGCTGCTCTCCTCCTATTTCCCTCACTTTCCCTTATCTCCCCTCAACCACCCTGGCAGACACTTTATTTTTCATCTCCCTTCCCCCCAGGGGAGGACTGTGACCTTTTGGCCTGGGGGAAAAACACAAACTAGAAGCTTGTTATGAAAGCATCAGCCCAAATGACGTCACACACGCACCCCACATCGTATATGCCAGTAGTCACGTGGGGTGCCAATGTGGAAATACAGCAAGAAAATTCAAGGGATAGTGTGACAGGTAAAGTACAGACTCGGAGGGGGAATAGTATTTAACGTCACCGGAGAGTTTAGTGGCAGCAGGGAGAGCCGTCATTCGGCTCATCCTGCGCCCAGCTCACTGGCGGCGTAGAAATAATTATGCAGAGAAGGGGAGAAACAGTGAGGAGAGAGGGGGAAAAGCTGAAAAAGAGGGAAGCAGATATTTGCCTCACCAGAATTGCACTTTTATTTAGCTTTCCTGTATGACAAGAAGACACAGTCAGCACTAGGGGAAATGGGAGAAACAAAGGTGAATGAGGGAGGGCTGGTGCACACCAACAGTGCTTCTGAGTATTTTTCAAATCACCAGCGATTTGAAAAGCGATTGGCTAATGTTACACTATGAGGGTGTTCTCACAGCAGCATTGTTATTTTTATCAAAATCACAAACACACTGCATGTAACATTTTTTGGAGCGATTCATTCAAAAATCGCTCTGAAAATCGCTTCACAAAATCGCACTCGCAAATTGCTAGTGATTGCTATTGCGATTTTGGCGTTGCACTAGCCCAGAAAAAGGGGGAGTGTAGGGAGACTGAGAATAGTCTGAGATGGAGCAGAGCTGTATTGCAGTCCCACATTACACAGAGGCTACTTGCCTATAATATGACTCCTGTCACTGCCAGCCTCTCACACAAGCTACAAGTAGCCCTCCTGGAGTCTAGGGACTGTCAAAAACTTTTCAATCTGTTTAACACCTTATCCACACATGCAGTCATTATAACATTGGGAAGAGACCAGACAGATTTTTTCCCACAGACCCTCCAGGCAAATTCTGTATCATGCTGTGTAGATTTACCAGCTTGCTCTCTCATTGCTCTGTAGTTGCACTTTTATTACCTAGACTAGTGCTTTACATTGTCTTAAACAAAAACAAACCTAATTACACCAGGCACTGGACCAGCCCTAAATCACTTTTTCTTTTGATCTCCCCTCCAGCTCACACTTCATTTTAATCTCCCCAGAGCATACCGCGTACCACCTGGCCAGTAAGAAAGTACCACCTCTGGTACGCGTACCACAGGTTGAAAAGCACTGCTCTACATCACAGTCAGCAGGCACATTGTGGCCAATCAGGCTAAACTCACTCCTGGAGCCACTCCCCCCCACCCCCTCCCTATATAAGGCAGGGAGCGCCGGCCATTGCACTCACTCGTGTGCCTGCAGTAATTAGAGAAGGGCAAGCTGCTGCAGACTGTCTCTCATAGGGAAAGATTACTTAGGCTCTTGGCTTGTTAGCTTGCTCCTGGCTAATTCTTATTGCTAAAATAGCACCCCACAACCAGGGATGAGCAGAAACTACGCCAGTGCGAATTTACACATCGTAGTTCGCACCTACGCATCGTAGTTCGTAGGTGAAGTTTCAAAACTACGCTTTCAAATTTATGCGTAGCGGTATACCACTACGCGCAGCTACGCCCACTATGCGTAGTTAACATGTGTATTGCGTAGTGAACTACGAATGCGTTACTCGCGGCTAGTTTTCCACATGCGATTGTATGCTTACAAATTTACGCATTAGAATAGGGGAATGTATGCATAGAAGAGATCCCAGTATAAGCATTTAACGGAGGAATTAATGCGTAAAATTTTCTGCATACGGGCTTTAGCATCCGCATACACTACAATTCACACTACGCGTATTTGAGTATTTTAACACGTAGTTTACGAAATGCACACAAAGTGAATATTTGATTTCGAAGCCGTAGTTTGGCGAAGCGTAATTGCGTAAAACTACGCGTAGTTTCAGCGTAGCGAAGTAGGCTGACTATGACCATCCCTTCCCACAACAGCTCTTTTAAGAGCTAATGTTGTTATTGTGATCTATTTTTTTTCTGTGTGTCCCACTGATCTAACTGACACTTGTGTTGCATAGACAGCTTTTGTAATTCATACTGTGTGTGTGCCACTGCCAGGTTCAGCACATTCAGTGACTACCTGTGTGTGTGATAGTCAGCTGCACATTGTAATACCCATTACTGCATATACCTAGCTGTTGTGCTGAGTGAACCCACCTCATCTGCATATACCTACCTTTTGTGTTAAGTGAACCCATCTCATCAAAGCATATACCTAGCTGTTGTGTTCAGTGAACCCACCTTATCAATGCATATACTTACCTACCTTTTGTGTTCAATGAACCCACCTCATCACTGCATATACTTAGCTGTTTTGTTCAGTGAACCAACCTCATCACTGCTTATACCTAGCTGTTGTGTCGAGTGAACCCACCTCATCACTGCATACCATGGTACTGAGAAAGTACCATCAAAAGTTTCACACAGTTGAATGAATGGCAGACTTGCCCTCCATAACACATTCTTGGCAAATGCGTTTGAATTGGTTTGTCTTCCGCTGGGTCAAGGGTCCATCTGACCACAGATGCCTGGTCTGCAAAGCACAGTCAGGGCAGGTACATTACTTATACAGCATGGGTCTCAGGCTCCCACTTCGGACCAGAATCAAACCCTGATTCCCCGGCCATTACCCACTGGTCACAATGGCAGACTTGCCCTCCAGAATAGATTCTCGTGAAAGGCAAGTGGTGTCATCATTGTCCGCCATAACAAATTCTTGTTAAAGGATTTAAAGTGAATTCATTTCAAATACAGCAGGGCCTCAAAAGTCCTCCTCCTGTATTGTTATTTTTGGTCACTACCTCGGGACGTCCATGCCATGCCTGCTGCCTTCCTTGGATGTGTGGTGGTGGTAGCCGTTTCTTAGGCTCCAACTCTGGACCGGAATAGAACCAGGATTCCCCGATCATTACCTGTGGTCACTCACAATGGCAGACTTGCCCTGCATAAAAAATTCTCGCCTCCTTGAGGAGGAGAGCAACCTGGTGAATCGCAGTGAAGGCACCATCAGACTTGCCCTCCATAACAGATTCTCGTTAAAGGATTTAAAGTTGATTCATTTCACATACACAGCAGGGCCTTAAAAGTCCTCCTACTGTATTGTTATTTTTGGTCACTACTCCGGGCCTACATGCCTGCCTGCTGCCTTCCTTGGATGTGTGGTGGTAGCCGTTTCTTAGGCTCCAACTCCGGACCGGAATAGAAATAGGATTACCCGGCCATTATCCGTGGTCACAATGGCAGACTTGCCCTCCATAATAGATTCTCGTTGCAGGTACTGAACCACAAGCAGAAAATGTAATTAAAAAAAAAATATATGTAAGCTTTAACAATGGTAAAGCAAGAACCATGGAAAGTTTATAAGGTAGTCAGACATTACCTAACCTGGTGTCAGTGAGTGAGGAAGAGCAATCTCGCCATGGTGCGCAGTAGTCTAGCACGGCCGTCACTACACAAACAGCTGTTTGCGGTGCGTTACACAGTGAGTTTGGTGTGTCAGTGTGAATCAGTACACTAATTACACTACCTGATTGATGTATACACATGCAAGATGTTTTAAAGCACTTTAGGCCTGCAATTTAGCATTCAATGTGATTTCTGCCCATAAAACGTTGCTTTGCGTCAAATCCAGATTTTTCCCCGGGACTTTTGGCATGTATCCCACTCCGCCACCTGGGGGTCCCGGTGTTAGACCCCTTGAAACATCTTTTCCATCACTTTTCTGGCCAGCATAAGTGTTTCTAGTTTTCCAAGTCCGCCTCCCCATTGAAGTCTATTTCGGTTCGCAAAAGTTTGCGCGAACCGAACCTTCCTGTAATAGATTGCGGAAAAGCCGCCATGCGGACTGGCAGCGAGGCGGCTGATTCTGCGTCCAGCTCGGCGGTTTGCACGCAGCAGCGTGCGTCTGATATGGCTGGGTCTGTTAGTGCACACAGGTTGAGGAATATGCGCGCGCGCTGAGAGGCAGAACCTTTATGACAAACGAGGAGGGATCAGCTGACCAGGTTGGTCGTGAAAACAGGTATATGGAAAAAACGGTATCTCAGGTCTATGATTACCTGTACACTGGCCGGTGCCTAGCCTCAGCTGGACTGCTCATACAGCTCATGCAACATCAAAATCAAAAAGGAGACGGCACACCACTGGCTCTGCAAAACTTGCTGTGTATTAAGCGAACAAACACTACATGTTACGGATCAGCGATCCTTCATATACACCTGATGAAGGATCGCTGATCCGTAACATATAGTGTTTGTTCGCTTAATACACAGCAAGTTTTGCAGAGCCAGTGGTGTGCCGTCTTCTTTTTGATTTTGACCAGGTTGGTCAGCTGATCTCAGAGCAAGTGGCTATTGGTTGATCGGTGATGGGTGGCGCCGGGGAGCGTCAATCTATATATAGTTACTACTGGTCAGTCTCAAGTTGTCTGCCGTTGCGAACACTTACGTGAAAGCACTCAGACCATAGTCAGATCCCACAGTGTGTTAGAACCAGGAGGACCGGGGAATTCACACTGAGCCAGATTACTTCTGTATTACTATTGTGTTATACTTCAGACTAGTTCCAGGGTGTTGAGACCAAGGACCTCACACCCAAGGCTAGGGATACTGTGTTATCATTGTGTTATACTTCAGACTAGTTCCAGGGTGTTGAGACCACGGACCTCACACCCAAGACTAGGGATATTCTGTTACCATCGTATTATACTTCAGACTAGTTCCAGCGTGTTGAGAACACGGACCTCACACCAAAGATTAGGCATTGTTTGATATCTGTTATGACCTATTGCATTCCTGACTATCCCTCTGCTTTCTGATTTTGTACCTACGCATATCTGATTACCTGTTGCCAACCCTGCCTGCCCCTGGTTACCGAATCAGCCTTCTGTCTCTGTACCTTATCTGCCCGTGTGTTGCTGACCTGGCCTGCCCGCCCTTGAGAGCTATCCCTCTCCATTGAGAGATTAGTCTCCAGACCTGCTTGTGACGCCCACCTTCCAGGTGTCACTCAGCCACAGGGCCTTCCTGCTATTCAGCCTGGGGCTCCATCCATTTGGATGTCTCAGGCTGCTGAAAGGTCTTTGCACTTCCCAGAGGGAGGTATTTCCCATACTGCCAAGGACCACCTGCTCCTCGGGTGGTCCCACTCAAAGTCATTACTGTTGCACCAAACACTCACACTATATAGGTGTCCAGAGGTTAGTTATACTTGTATTATTGGTGATTCTGCAGATCATCAATAATCAGGTATATATCTATATTCTTGGTGATACTGCAGATCACCAATAATCAGATTCTCTCTGTGTGCTGACACCGATCGTTACACTTCCGTGGAAGTTCGCAAACCCAGTTTGCAAACCAAAAATCGGAGGTTCGGGCCATCTCAGAATCAGAATCATTTATTTCGCCAAGCATGACTGGGTCATGCCCGAAATTGGGTTTAGCATCACAGGGCAGCTCACAAGTAAGTTACAGCAGAGACATACACACAAACAGTGCACAAACATTAAGTTACAGCAGAAATATATAATGCAAGGAAACCGTGAGGCAGTATCATAGCTAGAAGCAAAAACACATGCTAGAAAGATCCCAGTACAATAACACTCTCGTGCCATGGCTAAATACAAGTGTGAGGGGAGCACCATGGGATTTATAGGGAGTTCAAGAGTCTCACCACTGTGGGGAAGATCGTGTCTCAGTGCCTTGATGGCTTGGTGGGGAGGGCCCGGAACCTCCGACCCGATGGGAGCCGTTGGAAGAAGCGATGACCTGGGTGTGATGGGTCATTGGAAATCTTTGCTGCTCTAGAGCACAACCTAGAGTTGGGGATGAGCTCCAGAGGGGGGAGGGGTTTCCCAATATTTTTCTCTGCTGATCTGATGACCCTCTGAATTTTGCATCTGTCGCTGGCGGTGGCGCCAGCGTACCATACAAGTATTGAGGTGCAGAGGACAGACTCTATGGTGGCGGAGTAGAAGGATTTAAGGAGTTCTTGGGCCATACCAAACTTCTTTAGCTGGCGCAGGAAGAAGAGTCTCTGCTGGGCCTTCTTTTGGGTTGTGATGGTGTTCATCTTCCAACTTAGGTCATCAGATATGGTTGTGCCCAGGAGTCGGACGCTGGAAACGACTTTAACTTCAGCCCCATCAATGAGAATTGGGTGCGGGGTCGTACTCTGCCTTCTGAAGTCAATGACCATCTCTACAGTTTTGGTGGTATTGAGCACCAGTCTGTTCGCTCTGCACCAGTGGCAGATTTTATTCACCTCGTCTCGGTAGACCTGTTCATTTCCCTTGCTTACGAGGCCAACAATGGTGGTATCGTCGGCAAATTTTATGACCTTAACAGAGTTGTCCTTAGAGGCAGGGCCGGCGCTACCATTAAGGAAAAGGAGGCAGCTGCCCCACGGCCCCAGAGCTTGTAGGGGCCCCCAGTGGCTACAAGAGGAAAAAAAATGTTTTCAAATCGGCCTTATAGTTTTTGAGAAAATCGATTTTAAAGTTTTAAAGGAAAAAAAAACACATTTAAAAACCTGCCGACTTTAATGGTTACTAGCAAATCCACCTTAAATGCTAGAAACCCTAAATTTGCAGGATATGTTAAGGAGATCGTTAGGAATAAGAGGAAAAAACTATTTTTCAAAAAGACCTTATAGTTTTTGAGAAAATCGATTTTAAAGTTTAGAAGGAAAAAAGTATAGTTTTAAATGCGGTAAATGTAACTTTTAGTAGCAAACCTAACGGTAGTGTCATTTTACATGTATCAAACGAAAGCGCAATCAATTTCCTGACGGGGTTTCCAGGGGGTCTATACGCAGCCGCAGCGCTTTGGCCAGGGATCGCTATACAGCGCAATATGGCTGTAGGAAGATCCCTGTCATTTTTTCCTATTTTCCCAATTTTTTTTTTTATGTTTAGAGTGTGGGAATTAAAAAAAAAAATAATTATGTGGGGTTCCCCCTCCTGAAACTTTTTAACCCCTTGTCCCCCATGCAGGCTGGGATAGCCAGAATGTGGAGCTCTGACCGATTGGGACTTCACACCCTAACTACACCAGCTGCAAAAAAGGTCCCCTAATGCCGATTTTTGTTCCGGGGTATATGTTGGGGGGGCCCCCCCAGGTTTATTCTGCTCTAGGGCCCCATTGTTGCTTAAACCGGCCCTGCTTAGAGGTACAGTTGTTGGTGTAGAGCAAGAACAGGAAAGGTGACAGGACACATCCCTGAGGGGCTCCAGTGTTGGTAATTCTTGGTCTGGACAAGATGTCGCCCAGCTTAACTACTTGAGACCTGTCTGTAAGAAAGTCCGTGATCCAGCAGCGGAGGGAGGGGTGAACACCGAGTTCCTCTAGGTTGTCATGCAGTATACGAAGACAGACGGTGTTAAAAGCTGAACTAAAGTCCAGGAGAAGCATCCTGGCATATGAGTCCGGCCTGTCGAGGTGGCCGATGATGTACTCCAGGCATATATTTATAGCATCGTCGGTGGACCTATTAGTTCTGTAAGCAAATTGGAACGGATCCAGACAGTGCAGTGTGTAGTTCTTAAGGAGGAATAGGATCACTTTCTCAAAGGTCTAGTGTTAACAAAGAGGCACTGATGCTAAATGGGAGTGGAGACTGTGGCATACTTTGCTGGAGCACATAGAAATGGAAGGAAAAGCAATCTTTATGTAGACAGATCCTGTCACTTTATGATTCATCTGTTCCTGATCCCGACTCCTTTTGGGGACAGTTATTCATGTCAATACATATATATTTACATATACTGTACTTATAGTCATGTGTGGTTGCAATGTCTACTCTTAATGTGTCTTGCTCAATGGTGCCGTGTACACTTACATTACTCATTTTACCCCATTCTTTCTTGTTATATCCTTTATTTACAGAATCTCATGGATTACCCATGCTCCATGCCCAATAATTTTACTAATGAGACGGGGAAATGTGACATTTGAGAAGCACAATTTTCAAGTAAGGATCACCACACACTGCATATCTTGTCTACCTTCCTTATTGGTACAGAGCACCTGCTTTTACTGTTTATACTAGTGGTGGACACATATGGCCTTGCGATAACAGATTCATTATGCACATGACAGAATAGGCACTTTTAGTTAATGCTATACCTTCATGGGCACAACAAACCCTTGACATGCATAAATCAGTATGCCAAACCTTTAAATTTGGAAGCATCAGTGGAAGGGCTTTGTCCAAATCATATTGGGCATGATTCACAAAGCTTTTCACCTATTTTCCTCTGTTTTCGTCTTATCTGTTACATTTTTAGCCACTTTGCAACCACCTAATGCAGATTGGCAGCCGTAGAGTGGCTCTGTTGTTTCTCCACACCGCCATATGGCATCATCTCGCGAGGAGCGAGATTAGACAGGAGCTTGTGCTCGCATGAGCGTGAGCTCCCATCTGTAAACACAGCTGGACACAGCAATCAGCCAACCAGCAGCAGGTACTAGCCAGCAGGTAGGGTGAGTGTCAGCCAGGAAGGTATACCTCAGGAAAAAGGAGGAAGAGGAGTGCTCCAATAGTGAAACACAGCTTATTTTATTCACACACAATGCAATAAATTGCACTTATGTAGGTGAAAAGAATACACGCATCTCATGGGCGTCTGCTTTTTTAACCCACAAGTGCAGCTTCTCGCAACTGCTGTGGCCAGCAGCTGTATGGCTCCCAGATGGCATAGGAAATTCCGGCTCTCACTCTGGATATCCACATGCCAGAGACATCCCTACGTGTTCCTCTGTACCCATGCCTTTGTCAAATGCATTGTGACATCACTAGCACATGGACATTCAGAGTGAGAGCCAAAATCTTCTTTGCCATTTGGGAGCCATACTGCTGGTCACAGTGTTTTGGGAGAGGCTGCACTTGTGAATTAAAGGGGCAGATGCCCATGAGATGTAGTCTTTTCATCTAAGTAAGAACAATTTTTTGTGTTGCGTGTAAATGAAATAAACTGTGTTTCACTATTGGAGCGCTCCTTTTCCTCATTTTTCTTTTTAGGATTTACCTGACAGCCAGGCAATGGAGTTGCAGGAATGAGTAGATACACCATAAGCCCTTACCAACAACTAGGGATGCTCATTTGGATTCTGATGAAATGCAATACAGGTGCACTATAGGTGCGGGCGGGGAGGAGAGTAGGTGTCATGCAGGAGGATGGAGGATGGAGCTCTAGCTATACTAAGTATAACAGCAGCGCTCAAAGCATCTTTAAATTTTGCTCCAAGGCTCCCCATCCATTGGCCTGTCTCCACTGTTTTATTAAAAGACTGTTAATGGGGATCCTTGGAGACAAAGTTAAAGATGCTTTTGCCATAGCTATATATGTTATAGCTAGAGCTGCAGAGAGGAGTGGCGGATGTGGCAACAGGTGTGTGTCGGAGATCTTCAATCAAGCTCATCAGAGGATATTAGCATGGGACATTACCAAGGATATTGGTGTGGGAACATTTTTTTAAAGATACAGGCACATATTTATGGTTAATTAAGATGAATAAAGGACATTTCTCATTGTCATGTTTTATTTCATTTAACCCTTTGTGGAAATGGGTATCGGGTACTATGTACCCCTATACTCATTTCTCATGGGGATACTTGGAGACAAAATAAATGGATTTTGATTCTAATTCTTGGTCAACAAATATAGAGCAATTGGTATGTAGGAAGGTAAAATAATATGCCATTCACTTCTCCAGTAAATAAAGGCATCAACCTAAAAAAAATCCTTGCAATGTATTACACAGTCTGTTAATGCTCTCTGGCCCTTTATTCAGTTCACTTTTTTTTCCCCAGTTTTTTCTCCTAGGTGATATTTTGACACCTTACCAATGTAAGCCCTTTAAACCAGCAGAATAATTTTGAAAGGGCAGCATGGTGGCATAGTGGTTAGCGCTCTTGCCTTGGAGCACTGGGTCCCTGGTTTGAATCCCTGGTTTGAATCTCAGCCAGGTCAAAATCTGCAAGGAGTTTGCATGTTCTCCCTGCATCTATGTGGGTTTCCTCCAGGCACTCCTATTTCCTCCCACATCCTAAAAACATACAGATAAGTTAATTGGCTTCCCTCTAAAATTGGCCCTAGACTACAATACATATACTACATGGAGATGGCCCGAACCTCTGATTTTGGGTTCGCGAACTTACGCAAAAGTTTGGTTCGTGCGAACTTTCGTGAACCGCAATAGTCTTCAATGGTGAGGTGAACTTTGAAAACTAGAAACACTTATGCTGGCTGGAAAAGATGTTTCAAGGGGTCTAACATCTGAGTTTTTGCATGGCGGAGTGGGATAGATGCCAAAAGGCCCGGGGAAAATCTGGATTTGACGCAAAGCAGCGTTTTAAGGGCAAAAATCACATTGCATGCTAAATTGCAGGCCTAAAGTGCTTTAAAACATCTTGCATGTGTATACATCAATCAAGGAGTGTAATTAAAGTACTGCTTCACACTGACACACCAAACTCACTGTGTAACGCACCGCAAACAGCGGCTTGTGCAGTGACGGCCGTGCTGGACAGGTGCGCACCATGGCGAGAGTGCAGGCCCTGGTGGTTTTCAAGCCCATAACCGGGCTGTGGTAGCTCAATGATAGAACAACAGTGACTGTCCAGCTGATCAAATTTGGTCTGTCCACAATGAAGCAATGACCTTATTATCTTGGGTGTGCCCCCCCCCCTCCCCGAGACACTCATATAGCCGTCGGTCATTGCTTTATTGTGATACACGAGCCCCTTCACTGCGGCAAGGTAATGATCATGAAGGGGAATGTACATGCCTTTTGTTTTGCTGTTGCAGCTGCAGTGCAGCCAGAAAAATTAGGCAGGGATGTACACGCACCAGAAAAAGTAGTATAGCGGCCTCTGCTAGCAGCTGCCTTAAAAATTCAGGAATCCACCTGGAATCCTGGACCCTGTTGGTGGTGGTGGCAAAGGCAGTCAAGCGGCCTGCGGGCAGAGGTGCTGTGTGGGGAGCGACTTAGTTTTGGAGCAGGCAGTCACACGGCGTGCAGGCAGAGATGCTGTGTGTGGGGACTGACTTAGTCTTAGGGCGGGCAGTAGCCCTCCAGGATCCATGCCTCATTCATTTTAATAAAGGTGAGGTACTGAACACTTTTGTGACTTAGGCGACTTCTCTTCTATACAATACAATACAATACAATAACATTTGTAAAGCGCTTTTCTCCCATAGGACTCAAAGCGCATAGCTGTGTCTCAGATTAATACAGGGTTGCAGGCTGGGTTGTGTTACAGAGGAGATAGTCAGATGTTCATGAATGCCAGACTGAAAAGGTAGGTTTTCAGTTTAGACTTAAATGCTTCCAGGGATGGGGCTGTCCTGATTGGGTGTGGCAGGGAGTTCCAAAGTGTAGGGGCAGCATGACAAAAGGCTCTGTCTCCAAAGGTTTTGAGGTGGACTCTGGGGGTGACCAAGGTGTTACGTCCTTTTGATCTAAGATTGTGGGGGTTTGATGTAGTTGCAACAAGTCCTTCAGGTATCCAGGGCCCAGATTGTGCAAGGATTTGAATGTCAGTAAGCCAATCTTAAACAGAATTCTCCATTTTATTGGTAGCCAGTGGAGTGAGCTCAGGGTTGGTGTTATGTGGCAATGGCGGGGTTGGCTCGTTAACAGCCTTGTGGCGGTATTCTGTACTAATTGCAGGCGGCGTAAGTCTTTCTTATGCAGGCCTGTGTAGAGGACGTTGCAGTAGTCTAACCTTGATGTGACAAAGGCATGAACTAGGGTTGGAAGGTCCTCTGAAGGAATTAGGTGTTTAATCCTTGCAATATTCCTTAGGTGAAAGAAGGAATGTTTCACAACAGCTGAGATTTGATTCCTGAAGCTTAATTTCCCATCAATCAGTACTCCCAGGCTGCGCACACAGTCTGAGTTGTTCAGGTCTGAGCTCCCTATCCTTAGCGGTGTTGGTTGAGACTGGAGCTGCTTTGCTGTTGAGCCCTGGCCCTCGATAACAAGAACCTCAGTTTTGTCAGCATTAAGTTTTAGCCAATTATTATTCATCCACTCCTGAAGCTCAGCTAAGCATGCGTTTATTTGTGGAGTAGGGTCTGTGACATCAGGTTTGAATGACAAATATAGCTGGGTGTCATCAGCATAGCAATGATATGTCAGGCCATGTCTTCTCACTCAGTGACAATGCCTCCAGGTGCACTGAAGGTCCTTTCTGACAGGACGCTTGAGGCAGTGCAAGACAGAAGTTGGATGGCAAATTGTGACAGCTCTGACCACAGGTCAAGCCTGCGCAACCAGTAGTCCAAGGGTTCATCACTGTTTAGAGTGTCTACATCCACACTTAAGGCCAGGTAGTTGGCTACCGGCCGCTCCAGGCATTGTTGGAGGGTTGATCTGGAAGCACTAAGGTGAGGCATTGGAATAAAGAATGTCCGCATGTCTCATATCACCATGAGATCACTGGAGTGTCCTGTCCTTGCCTGCGTGGACATGGGTGAAGGATTACTGGCAGTGGTACCTTTATTGCATTGTGCTGTGACATCACCCTTAAACACATTGTAAAGCATAGTTGCCAGCTTGTTCTGCAAGTGCTGCATCCTTTCAGCCTTCTGGTGATTTGGAAACATCTCCGCCACTTTGTGCCTATACCTAGGGTCTAGTAGCGTGGCCACCCAGTACAGCTCATTCCCCTTGAGTTTTTTTATACGGGGTTCCCTCAACAGGCTGGACAGCATGAAAGACGCCATCTGCACAAAGTTGGATGCAGGCGTACTATCCATCTCCTCTTGCTCTTCCTCAGTAACGTCAGGTAAGTCCTCCTCCTCCCCCCAGCCATGAACAATACAACGGAAATGTTGAGCAGCAAAAGCCCCCTGCGACGCCTGCTGCGGTTGTTCTTCTGCCACCTCCTCCTCCAAAGAAACACCTTCCTCATCATCCGAGTCTGACTCCTCCTCCCCACACTACTCTTGTTCCCCCCTCTGTGCTGCTGCAGGTGTTGAGGAAACATCTGGTTCTGATGAGAATTGATCCCACAACGCTTCCTCCTGTAACTGTTCCTCTTCATGCTCCTCCACAACTTGATCCACCACCCTACGCACGGCACGCTCCAGGAAGTAAGCATATGGGATCAAGTCGCTGATGGTGCCTTCACTGCAACTCACCAGGTGTGTCACCTCCTCAAACGGCTGCATGAGCCTGCATTCATTTCGCATGAGTGTCCAGTTGTTGGGCCAGAACATCCCCATCTCCCCAGACTGTGTCCTTCTACTGTAGTTGTAGAGGTACTGGGTGACGGCTTTCTCCTGTTCTAGCAGGTGAGTGAACATAAAGAGGGTCGAATTTCAGTGAGTCGGGCTATCGCAAATCAGGCGTCTCACCGGCATCTTGTTTCTCCGCTGAATATCGGCAAAGTGTGCCATGTAAGACCACCTGAAATGGCCACACACCTTCCTGGCCTGCTTCAGGACATCCTCTAAGCCTGGGTACTTTGACACAAATCTTTAAATGACTAGATTCAGCACATGTGCCATGCAGGGTACATGTGTCAGCTTTCACAAATTCAAAGCGAATTGAGATTGCTGCCATTGTCACACACCACGTTGCCGATCTCCAGCTGGTGCGGGGTCAGCCACTGATCCACCTGTTTGTTAAGAGCAGCCAGGAGAGCTGCTCCAGTGTGACTCTCCGCTTTGAGGCAAGACAAGTCTAATATGGCGTGATACCGTCATACTTGGCATGCAGCATAGGCCCTGGGGAGCTGGGTCTGTGTAGCTGGAGAGGAGATTGCAGTACCAGTAGAGTTGTACTGCCACTCAGCCAAGGAGGAGGAGGAGGACGACAGCGAAGAGGATGTAGCAGGAGGAGAGGAGGTGGCAGGAGGCCTGCCTGCAAGCCTCCTGCTTGTCAGTGGTCCCTGCTTGTCAGTGGTCACCATGTTGACCCAATGGGCTATGTAAATAATGTACCTGCCCTGACCGTGCTTGGCAGACCAGGCATCCATGGTCAGATGGACCCTTGACCCCATGCTGTGTGCCAGAGATTACACCACTTGCCTCTCAACTTCATGGTACAGTTTGGGTATCGCCCTTTTAGAGAAATAATTGGTATTGGCCTGGTATCTTTCACTGCAGTGTCCCAATGGCCAAAAATTTACGGAAGGCCTCAGAGTCCACCAGCTGGTATGGTAACAGCTGGCGAGCTAACAGTTCTACCAAGCCAGCTGTCAGACGCCGGGTAAGGGGGTGACTGACAGACATTGGCTTCTTTTGCTGAAAGATTTCCCTCACGGACACCTAACTGCTGCTGTAGGCAGAGGAACAGGAACCGCTCAAAGTCAGAGGTGGAGTGGAGGAGGGTGGCTGTGAAGGTGGAATGGAGAAAGCGGCTGAAGATGCTGCACCTGAAGGAGGAAGAGGAAAAGGAGGGTGGCTTTTCTTTTGCGTGCTGTTTTTCACCCGGTGCTCTTCCCATTGCAGTTTGTGCCTTTTCTGCATGTGCCTTCGTAAGGCACTTGTCCCTATGTAGGTGTTAGTCTTTCCATAGCTCAATTTTTGGAGGCAGAGAGAACAGATGGCATTGCTCTGATCTGAGGCAGACACACTAAAAAATTTACAAACCGCTGAGCCCCCCTGGGGTGATGGCACTATGGTGGCATCAGCAGCTGACGTTGAAGGGCATGTTGGCTGGCTGTCCATAGGTGGCGATACATGGCGCCGGACACTGCCACCAGCTGTTTCTGATGATGAGCTCCCCCTGCTTCTTTCAGCAATTTGTCACCTCCTACTCCTATCTGACTCCCCCTCTGAACTATCCCCTTGGTCATCTCGTCTCTTAGGATCCCACGTGGCATTGCTTGCCTCAGACACCTCCAAAACTGCACCAACAGTAGGTACTTCATTATCCTCCTCCTCACACGTTATGTCCATATTGTCGTCTAACTCAGACATATGAGGTGGTGTAACTTGCTTAGCACCATCATCTGGTTGTAATAATAATGGCTGTGCATCAGTGATTTCCCTAACAAATAACTCCTGCGAACTGTCAAATGCAGCAGATGTGGTGCTTGTAGTAGCTCTGGTGGCTGCGTAAGATGAGGTGTTCTGTGTTAAATATTCAACTACGTCCTGACAATCTTGGGAGTTGATGGGACGTGCCTTCTTTTGAGCACTGTACTTTGGTCCAGGGCCGCACAAAATCACATCAGCACGACCTCGCACAGACCTGTCGGGTGGCCTTCCTCTAGGTCTACCTCTACCTCTGCCTCTACCGTTTTGTCCATATTGGAGGGGATGAAGTGAAAGGTATGCATTGACTTGACTAATACAATGTGCAGTCACACAGGTGCAGTTAACAGGTATGCACGGAGTAGTATATCACACTGCGTGCACTCACATAGGTAGGTGGGTGCATTGAACACAACAGGTAGGTATATGCAGTGATGGGTATTACAAATGTGCACCTGTCACACACATGTACCATGAACAGGTTCAGTGACTGGTGGTATTAAATATCACACTGTGTGCGCTCACGTAGGTAGGTGGGTGCACTGTGAACAACAGGTAGGTATATGCAGTGATGGGTATTATAATGTGCACCTGTCACACACACACAGGTACCGGACAGGCACAGTGACACTGCGTTCGCTCACATAGGTAGGTGGGTGCACTGTGAACAACAGGTAGGTATATGCAGTGATGGGTATTACAATGTGCACCTGTCACACACAGACAGGTACCGGACAGGCACAGTGACATTGTGTTCACTCACATAGGTAGGTGGGTGCACTGTGAACAACAGGTAGGTATATGCAGTGATGGGTATGACAATGTGCACCTGTCACACACAGACAGGTACCGGACTGGCACAGTGACACTGCGTGCACTCACGTAGGTACGTGGGTGCATTGTGTACAACAGGTAGGAATATGCAGTAATGGGTATTACAAAGTGCACCTGTCACACACAGACAGGTACCGGACAGGCACAGTGACACAGCGTGCTCTCACGTAGGTAGGTGGGTGCACTGTGAACAACAGGTATGTATATGCAGTGATGGGTATTACAATGTGCACCTGTCACACACATAGGTAGTCACTGAATGTGCTGGGCCTGGCAGTGGCACACACAGTGGAAATTACCAAGGATGTCTATGCAACACAAGTGTCTGTGGGACACACACACACACACACACACACACACACAAAAATAGATCACAAGAACAAGATTAGCTCTCAAAAGAGCTGTTGAGGGGTGCTTTTTTAGGATTAAGATTCAGCAAGGAGCAAGCTTAGAAGCGTACAAGAGCCTAACTAAGCTATCCCTATAATTCTCACAGCAGCTCTCCTTTCTCTAATTACTGCACGCACACGAGTAAGAGAAAAGCCTGACGCTGCCTGCCTTTTATAAGGGGGGGGGGTGGGGCTCCAGGAGGGAGTGTAGCCTGGCTACAATGTGCCTGCTGACTGTAATGTAGAGGGTCAAACTTGACCCTAATGATTCACTTTGGGGGCGAATCAAACTTCCGGAAAAGTTTGCGTTCATTTGCGAACGTAAACCACCGAAGTTCGCCGAGAACCATTTGCCAGCGAACCATTCGGGCCATCTCTAATACTACACAATACATACAAAGACACATGACTATAGTAGGGACTAGATTGTGAGCTCCTCTGAGGGACAGTCAGTGACTAGACTATATATTCTGTACAGCGCTGTGGAACATGTCGGCGCTATATATAATACTAAAATAATAAATAATAATAATAACAGTAAGTTTCGCTTACTTTTTGTTACTTGTTCGTTTGCAAGTGCTGAAAAGTTATTTTAAGCAGAAGATGAAAAATTACCTCCTAGGAGAAAAAAGTGAATTGGAACAGGGCCTTTGTGCTCCCTGCAAGTTGAAACTAAAGTGAAAAACACACTTTGATAGCCCTCCCATTAACTTGTCTTGAAAAAATGATTTACTTCTAACCATTTTCATGGTAAGGCTTATATTCTAGAGCAATATTGACTACTGTTCCACTTTAACTACTCTATGACCATTCCACGCCAATGGGCGTGGCCCCGGGTGGCAGCCCCAGGACCGTCTAATGCCAATTGGCGTCAGGTCCTGGAGTCAGCTACTGAAGGAGATTGCACGCAGGCTGCGCGCGCATCTCCTTCTCGGGGGGCGGAGTTCCGCCCCGTCTTCAGTCTCCAAGCAGCAATCACCGTTCGGGAGACTGTTAGATGGTGTAATCGCCGTCTATTTACATGTACAGCACTGTGATCGGCAGCAGCACTGTACTGGGGACAGACGTGTGACACAGCTGTCCCCTCTGTAGGTTGGGCAATGATCGGCTGTCATAGGCTGAAGCCTATCGCAGCTGATCACCCTGATTGGCTGGCGGGGGAGGGAGGGAGGGAGTAGGGGAAAAAAAATAAAAAATTTCATTTTTATTAAAAAAGAATTGAAATAAATATTTATATATAAAAAAATAAACAACATTGGAGTGATCAGACCCCACCAACAGAGAGCTCTGTTGGTGGAGGGAAAAGGAGGGATCACTCGTTTGCTGTGTTGTGCAGCCCTGCAGCTTGGCCTTAAAGCTGCAGTTGCCAATTAGGGAAAAAAATAGCCTGATCTTTAGGGGGGTTTGACACTGCGGTCCTCAAGTGGTTAAGCAACAGCTGATACTTTAACACAGCTGTTATCTATCTGACTGACTTCAGACTTGCTTTTTGCATTTTCCTTTGCCTCTTGAGTTGAAATTTGTATATTTTGCAAACTTTTTATTAAGCTTCTTTCAGAACCCAACTAATGCCACCACCCCATGCAAAACACATCACATTATTTAGCAGACTTTCATATATTTGCATCACTATCATAACAGAGTGAAATACATATTTTTTAACCTTCCATTTTTGTTAAGAAAATATTCTATATCTTGTTCCATAATTATTTTACATCCTATAATTGAATTACCTATATAGTTCACAAGAATATAGCATATCATACATTCTAATCCTTAAGCCATATGCTACATCTTAAAATTATATTCTCTCCATAATGTCCACTAATTGAGACTCCTATTCCAAGGAGTGAATCATCCCATGGTATTTTCATATTTAATAATAATTACTGTTGACTTCTATGACAGATCTTGCTGAAAGTGGGAGTTAATCAGCTCTAGGCTTTAAAGCTATTTAGATTTGCTCCATAGCTTTCTTGTCTAAAGGCATGAGTTTTTTTTTAATCAAATATAAAATTTAATAGGCCCAAATCTCTTTTCTATTTCTAGAGAAAATGTCACGTTGACTTTACTTTCCACTGCAAAAGCGTTCTCCTCCCCATATTGGACACCTCAAGCAGAGAGGAGAAAGTAACTTAATCAGGTCAAAGAATTTACAGCAATAAGACGTTATCCATTGAACTTCCACAATACCTTTTATGCTTTGGCTCACTGAAGCATTTACAGGCAAATGCTGAGTCAAACAGCCGAGTGTAATAGAATAATTCTATATCCTCTATTGCTCAGGTTTTAAATGTTTATCAAAACTGGTCCTTGAATTGCAGAGGTAAATAACAATCAGTTTTATTTAATTAAATCACTCTGGGACTAAAAAATGCTCTTTAAAGCTGTCAGATGTTTTACAGAGTGAAGAATGAAGAGAAAAGAGAATAATCTACACCCGTGTGCATTAAACTAGCCCATTATGTACTGAAATTGTATTTGCTGACAAGCATATTGGCTATAGTATGAATTTAGCATTGTGTGCTATAGTGCTTTCCCGATCATTGTGTTTTTTATATTCCTATGAAACTTTGCTGAGTGTTTTGCTGAAGATAGAAGGGTAAAAAAAATGAATTACTGACTGTGTGAAATATGCAGAGATATTCATGAGCAAGGCTTGAACAAGCATAGCTGTTGTTATGGCTCTATAGCTGCTGATGAATTAACCTACTCTAAAAATGACAAAACATGGACACCAGCTGTGGTAAGATACCAGCGATTTTGGCAGGGTCAGGGTATTATTTTGTTGAATCAACAGACCATGATGCTTTTTGGAAAGATCAGTTGAATTGGAAAAAAATGTATTTTTTGTTTGTGTTCTTTTTTGATTTGACAGAGACAGACCAGCACTGCAGCACTCTTGTGTTGTCCACAGAGAGTAACATGTATACTGCCAAACATGCTTTAAATTGTGGGTTTGTATATTCTGGGAAATGGATATTTTACAATAGTGTTAACATTAATTTGTGATCCTTAATTTATTTCTAGACCTGACTGTAGATGTGCACACCTTCTTTATGTAATTACAGCGAAAATATGATTATTATCTATTGCCCGAGCCATTATATTATTTATATTGTCTTTCCCCCTACCTCCCACTGTGCTTCCAAATTTAAAGGTTTGCCATACTGATTTATATGGTGGTAAAATGGTGCCCTGATCATTAATACAATACAATCCAGGTATGTTTTAAGGTGCCCATACATAGAACGAATATGGGCAGATTCGACCAAGAGACAAATTTATCTCTAATTGAATCTGATTAGAGATAAATTTGTCACTAATCTAATCAGTACATAATGGGCTACTTTGATGCACATGGGTGTAGATTATTCTCTTTTCTCTTCATTCTTCACTCTGTAAAACATCTGACAGCTTTAAAGAGCAATTTTTTTGTCCCGGAGTGATTTAATTAAATAAAACTGATTGTTATTTAACTCCGCAATTCTAGGACCAGTTTTGATAAACATAAAAAAAAAACCCTGAGCAATAGAGGGTATAGAATTCTTCTATTCCACTCGGCTGTTTGACTCAGCATTTGCCTGTAAATGCTTCAGTGAGCCAAAGCATAAAAGGTATTGTGGAAGTTCAATGGATAACGTCTTATTGCTGTAAATTCTTTGACCTGAATAAGTTACTTTCTCCTCTCTGCTTAAGGTGTCCAATATGGGGAGGAGAACGCTTTTGCAGTGGAAAGTACAGTCAACTTGACATTTTCTCTAGAAATAGAAAAGAGATTTGGGCCTATTAAATTTTATATTTGATGTAAAAAAAAAAACCTCACGTCTTTAGACAAGAAAGCTACGGAGCAAATCTAAATAACTTTAAAGCCTAGAGCTGATTAACTCCCACTTTCAGCAAGATCTGTCATGGAAGTCAACAGTAATTATTATTAAATATAAAAATACCATGAGATGATTCACTCCTTGGAATAGGAGTCTCAATTAGTGGACATTATGGAGAGAATGGAATTTTAAGATATAGCATATGGCTTAAGCACTAGAATGTATGATATGCTATATTCTTGTGAACTACCGTATATAGGTAATTCAATTATAGAATGTAAAATAATTATGAAACAAGATATAGAATATTTTCTTAACAAAAATGGAAGGTTAAAAAAAATATATATATCACTCTGTTAAGATAGTGATGCAAATGTATGGAAGTCTGCTGAATAATGTTAGGTGTTTTGCTTAAGGGGTGGTGTCATTAGTTGGGTTCTGAAAGAAGATTAATAAAAAGTTAGCAAAATATACATATTTCAACTCAAGAGGCAAAGGAAAATGCAAGAAGCAAGTCTGAAGTCAGCCAGATAGATGACAGCTGTATTAACCACTTAAGCCTAACTGGACGAGATTTCTCATCCAGTTAGGCTGCGCACACTCCCGCGGGTCGCGCGTGCTCCCGCAGGCCCCCGCGTGCATGCTCCTGCTATCTGCCGTTAGCCCAGCGAACAGTGAAAGGGATTGTAGATCCCTTTCACCGATCGCATCCCCCGGAGAAAAGCCGACAGCGTCTCTCCAGACGCTGCAGCTTTTCTGCGGGCCAAAAAGTTCCGCGTCTTCTTTCTTCTTCCTGGGAGCGAGCTCGATCGCTCCCAGGACTATTTGACTGTGGCCATCTTGTGGCCAAATAGTAAAACTACACCAACATACATTTTACATTAGACATGTACACTTTTTTACATTAAAAATAAACTGTTTACCTCTCACACCAAAAATTACCCACATAAAATTTTTAATTAAAAAAAAATTACAATAATAAAAAAACAACAACACATAAATAGTTACCTAAGGGTCTGAACTTTATAAATATGCATGTCAAAGGAGTATATTAATATTTAAAAAAAAAAAATTATGGGCTTGTAAATAGTGATGGACGCAAATTGAAAAATTGCACCTTTACTTCCAAATAAAATATCGGCGCCATACATTGTGATTGGGACATAACATTTTGCATTTTGGCCAAAAAGTTCCATTTTGGTCTCATCTGACCAGAGCACCTTCTTTCACATGGTTGCTGTGTCCCCCACATGGCTTGTGGCAAACTGCAAATGGGACTTCTTATGCTTTCTGTTAACAATGCCTTTCTTCTTGCCACTCTTCCATAAAGGCCAACTTTGTACAGTGCATGACTAATAGTTGTCCTATGGACAGAGTCTCCCACCTGAGCTGTAGATCTCTGCAGCTCGTCCAGAGTCACCATGGGCCTCTTGACTGCATTTCTGATCAGCGCTCTCCTTGTTTGGCCTGTGAGTTTAGGTGGATGGCCTTGGTAGGTTTACAGTTGTACAAAAGGTATTCCATAGGAACTCTACCCTCAGAGGAAACTTTTCCAATACTTCGCTTTATTGATACTTCATTGCGGTGTATACAGTATAACAAACCAGCACAACGTTTCGGGCGGGGTGCCCTTTATCAAGCACTTGATAAAGGGCACCCCGCCCGAAACGTTGTGCTGGTTTGTTATACTGTATACACCACAATGAAGTATCAATAAAGCGAAGTATTGGAAAAGTTTCCTCTGAGGGTAGAGTTCCTATGGAATACCTTTTGTACTGGAGTTGATTTCGGAGGTTTGATGACCCTCTTTACCAGTGGAACTCCCCGTATTAAAGTGATCATACTGAGGCCCGGAGACTATTTTTATGCCACAGAGGTTTACAGTTGTGCCATACTCCTTCCATTTCTGAATGATCGCTTGAACAGTGCTCCATGGGATGTTCAAGGCTTTGGAAATCTTTTTGTAGCCTAAGCCTGCTTTAAATTTCTCAATAACTTGATCCCTGACCTGTCTTGTGTGTTCTTTGGACTTCACTGTGTTGTTGCTCCCAATATTCTCTTAGGGTCCGTTCAGACTGCGCGCGTTTCCAGCCGCGTTTTGGAATTGCGTGCAGGAAGCCGACACGCACGACATCAGACAGTGCATAGAGTGCACTGTCTGATGTCCACACTGCATGCGTTCCGGACCTGTGCGGTCCAGGAACGCATGCTGCACGCAGATTTTGCAAAAAATCGTGGCTGTTCCATTCACTTTTCAGTGATGGGATCAGCCATGCAACGCACACAAATGCGGATGGCGTGCGTTCGTACGCGTTGCGGTCTGCACGCGTTCCGCATGCATGGCCATCCGCATTTGTGATCTGAACGGGCCCTTAGACAACCTATGAGGCCCTCACAGAGCAGCTGTATTTGTACTGACATTAGATTACACACAGGTGCACTCTATTTAGTCATTAGCACTCATCAGGCAATGTCTATCATCAACTGACTGCACTCAGATCAAAGGGGGCCGAATAATTATGCACACACCACTTTGCAGTTATTTATTTGTAAAAAATGTTTGGAATCATGTATGATTTTCGTTCCACTTCTCACGTGTACAGCACTTTGTGTTGGTCTTTCTTGTGGAATTCCAATAAAATTGATTCATGTTTGTGGCAGTAATATTACAAAATGTGGAAAACTTCAAGGGGGCCGAATAATTTTTCAACCCACTGTAAGCCTTACCATGAAAATGGGTAGAGGTAAATCATGTCTTCATGACAAGTTAATGAGAGGGCTATCAAAGTGTGTTTTTCACTTTAGTTTCAACTTGCAGGGAGCACAAAGGCCCTGATCCAATTCACTTTTTCTCCTAAGTGAGCTCCTCTGTCCCTCAGAGGAGCTCACAATCTAGTCCCTACTATAGTCATATGTCTTTGCATGTATTGTGTAGTATATGTCTTGTAGTCTAGAACCCATTTTAGAGGGAAGCCAATTAACTTATCTGTAGGTTTTTGAATGTGGGAGGAAACCAGAGTGCCCGGAGGAAACCCACCCAGACACGGGGAAAACATACAAACTTCTTGCAGATGTTCACCTGGCTGGGAATCGTACCAGGGACCCAGCGCTGAGCAAGAGCGCTAACCACTATGCCACCATGCTGCCCTGTCAAAATTATTCTGAGTATTTTCTTGTTAGCTGGTGGTTTAAAGGGCTTTCATTGGTAAGGTGTCAAAATATCACCTAGGGAAAAAAACTGGGGGAAAAAAGAAAGTGAATTGAATAAAGGGCCAGAGAGCATTAACAGACTATAAACTGCAGGGAAACGTTTTTAGGTTGATGCCTTTAATTACTGGAGAAGTGAATGGCATATTATTTTACCTTACACACCAATTGTTCTATATTTGTTGAATAAGAATTAGAATTAAAATCCATTTTATTTGGCCAAATAGCTTTGCAGTTACAAGAATTTGCCTTGCACTTACTAAAAAGACACAAACAATAGTAAAGGGCAGACAGTATTGACAGTATTCACTGGGATAGCCAGAAAGTGGAGCCCCAGCCACATGGAGCTTCACACCCTGAGCTATATCAGCCCTCATGGTCCATGGTATGGGGGGCTCTGGGGTGGCCAAACTTCCACCTCTCCTCCACAGATCTCCCCCACAGTGCCCCAGGAGGAGGTGGGGGCCGGCAATGCCCTGAGAGATTTCATGGTGGCATCTGGGAGTCCCCTTTAAGAAGGGGACCCCTGATACCAGCCCCCTCCCCATGAGAAGTGAGTATAGGGGGTACATAGTACCCCTTACCCATTTCCAAAAAGGGTTAAATGAAATAAAAACATGACAATGAGAAATGTCCTTTATTATTCTTAATTAACCATAAATATGTACCTGTATCTTTAAAAAAATGTTCCCACACCAATATCCTCGGTAATGTCCCATGCTAATATCCTCTGATGAGCTTAACTGACTCCTCTCTGCAGCTCTAGCTATAACATATATAGCTAGGGCAAAAGCATCTTTAAATTTGTCTCCAAGGATCCCCATTGGTCTGTTAATAAACCAGTGGAGACAGACCAATGGATGGGGAGCCTTGGAGAAAAATTTAAAGATGCTTTGAGCGCTGCTGTTATACTTAGTGTCGCTAGAGCTCCATCCTCCTGCATGACATCTACTCTCCTCCCCGCCCGCACCTATAGTGCACCTGTATTGCATTTCATCGGAATCCAAATGAGCATCTCTAGTTGTTGGTAAGGGCTTGTGGTGTATCCACTCATTCCTGCAGCTCCATTACCTGGCTGTCAGGTAAATCTTGAAAGGAAAAGGGAGGAAGAGGAGCGCTCCAATAGTGAAACACAGTTTATTTCATTTACACGCAACACAAAAAATTGTTCTTACTTAGATGAAAAGACTACATCTCATGGGCATCTGCCCCTTTAATTCACAAGTGCAGCCTCTCACAAAACACTGTGACCAGCAGTATGGCTCTCAGATGGCAAAGAAGATTTTGGCTCTCACTCTGAAAGTTCTTGTGGTAGTGATGTCACTATGCGTTTCGGCATACCCATTTGACAAAGGCATGGATACAGAGGAACACGTAGGGACGTCTCTGGCATGTGGATATCCAGAGTGAGAGACGGAATTTCCTATGCCATCTGGGAGCCATACAGCTGCTGGCCACAGCAGTTGTGAGAGGCTGCAATTGTGGGTTAAAGAAACAGATGCGCATGAGACGTGTGTATTCTTTTCACCTACATAAGTGCAATTTATTGCATTGTGTGTGAATAAAATAAGCTGTGTTTCACTATTGGAGCACTCCTCTTCCTCCAGTGCTCTTCAATTTATTTATTTATGACCTAGTAGATGCAGTAGTGAGCAATGTTGCTATTTTTGCAGATGATACAAAATTGTGCAGAATCATCAACTCTCAGGAAGATAGTGTCATATTGCAACAGGGTCTGGATAGGATGGCTATATGGGCACATACATGGCAGATGAAATTCAATGTTGACAAATGTAAAGTCATGCATTTTGGTCGTACCAATGGTCTAGCACCATACAAAATAAATGGGATACAGTTGGGAACATCAAACTTGGAGAAGGACTTAGGAGTACTCATCGACAACAAGTTAAATAATCATACTCAATGCCAAGCCGCAGCAGCTAAAGCGAACAAAATTTTGGGATGCATTAAAAGGGAAATAAAAACTCGAGATGCTAGCATAATATTGCCCCTGTTTAACTCTCTAGTAAGGCCACATCTGGAATATGGAATTCAATTCTGGGCACCACATTACAAAAAAGATATTGCAGTTTTAGAGCAGGTGCAGAGACGAGCTACAAAATTGATACGTGGGATGGAAGGTCTCGCTTACCAAGAAAGGTTAGATAGACTGGGTTTATTTAGTCTAGAGAAAAGACGCCTTAGAGGAGATCTAATTAACATGTATAAATACATCAGAGGGCAATATAATAGCTTGGCGGATGAGCTTTTTGTCCCTAGGCCTTCTCAAAGGACTAGAGGACATGAGCTGCGCATGGAGGAAAAACGTTTTAGCCATTTATTTAGGAAAGGGTTATTTACAGTAAGAGTGATTAAGATGTGGAATGCATTGCCACAGGAAGTCGTTATGGCAAACTCTATACCTGCATTTAAAGGGGGCTTAGATACTTTCCTTGCGTTGAAAGACATCCATGGCTACAATTAGTGTTGGGTGAACACCTAGATGTTCGGGTTCACGAACAATCGCCGAACATCGCCGCGATGTTCGGGTGTTCGCGCCGAACTCCGAACATAATGGAAGTCAATGGGGACCCGAACTTTCGTGCTTTGTAAAGCTTCCTTACATGCTACATACCCCAAATTAGCAGGGTATGTGCACCTTGGGAGTGGGTACAAGAGGAAAAAAATATTTGAAAAAGAGCTAATAGTTTTTGAGAAAATTGATTGTAAAGTTTCAAAGGAAAAACTGTCTTTTAAATGTGGAAAATGTCATGTTTCTTTGCACAGGTAACATGCTTTTTTTCGCCATGCAGTCATAAATGTAATACAGAGAAGAGGTTCCAGGAAAAGGGACCGGTAACGCTAACCCAGCACCAGCAGCAGCACACATGATGGAACAGGAGGAGGCGCAGGAGGAGAAGGCCACGCTTTGAGACACAACATCCCAGGCCTTGCATGAGGACAAGAAGTGTGCGGATAGCATGCTTTGTACCGCCATGCAGTCATAAATGTAATAAAGATAAGTGGTTCAATAAACAGGGACCACGCGGCAACGCTAACCCAGCAGCAGCAGACGTGATGGAACAGGAGGAGGCGCAGGAGGAGAAGGCCATGCATTGTGAGACACAACAACCCAGGCCTTGCATGAGGACAAGAAGCGTGCGGATAGCATGCTTTGTACCGCCATGCAGTCATAAATGTAATAAAGATAAGTGGTTCAATAAACGGGACCACGCGGCAACGCTAACCCAGCAGCAGCAGACGTGATGGAACAGGAGGAGGCGCAGGAGGAGAAGGCCACGCTTTGTGAGACACAACAACCCAGGCCTTGCATGAGGACAAGAAGCGTGTGGATAGCATGCTTTGTACCGCCATGCAGTCATAAATGTAATAAAGATAAGTGGTTCAATAAACAGGGACTACGCGGCAACGCTAACCCAGCAGCAGCAGACGTGATGGAACAGGAGCAGGCGCAGGAGGAGAAGGCCATGCTTTTTGAGACACAACAACCCAGGCCTTGCATGAGGACAAAAAGCGTGCGGATAGCATGCTTTGTACCGCCATGCAGTCATAAATGTAATAAAGATAAGAGGTTCCATAAACAGGGACCGGCAACGCTAACCCAGCAGCAGCAGCAGCACACGTGATGGAACAGGAGCAGGCAAAGGAGGAGAAGGCCATGCTTTTTGAGACACAACAACCCAGGCCTTGCATGAGGACAAAAAGCGTGCGGATATAGCAGCAATGCTTTTTGCCGCCATGCAGTCATAAATGTAATACAGATGAGAGGTTCAATAAACAGGGACCGGAAACGCTAAACCATCCCAGATGTTCATTGGTCATGTTACTTGGTTGGGGTCCTGGAGTGTTGCGTAGTCGTTTCCAATCCAGGATTGATTCATTTTAATTTGAGTCAGACGGTCTGCATTTTCTGTGGAGAGGCACAGAGTCACAGAGTGGCAGTACACACAATGCTATATAGTCTGGCTGAGCGGTGTACACAGAGTGGCAGTAAACAATGCTATATAGTCTGGCTGAGCGAGGTACACAGTGGCAGTACACCACTGTCTACTGTACAAATACACTTTATTTAACATTGCTGATACAAATCCCCCCTTAAACCCATTAAAAAGCAGATCTGCAGTGTTTCTCCTATGCTGACTGACAGCCGGCTGTGTCACTCATTCAACTTCCACTACACCACCGCATACACACATGAGGAAGTCCTATTACTCCCGGGAGTTACACATACAAGCCGCTCATCTAGCAGGTCATGTTAATGCTCCAGGGTTGTGAAGGTCCCTCCGGTGGTAGCAGTATGTTGTGATGTCACATATGGGAACAACATCCCTCCCGCTGGCAGGCTATGTCAGTGTCTTGTTAGTAAGCGCTAGTGGTTTTAGGGCATCAGCGTTAGATCATGCAAGGCAGTCTATAAAAGTTTGCCACTGAGGGCTCTCACCACCCCATCGTATGCAGGGATCCCTCAGGCGGTCTGTTTCACAGTCCTCTGATGTGCATGCTGTCCTGGCTCCTTCCACTCCGCGCTGCCTTAGCTTCAGCTTCCCACCGGCCTGCTGCTCGATGTACGCGTTCCCAGCGTGTAACAAACACAGCCGTCGGGGAACTTGAACGTGACGTCACTGCTCCGCTCTGCTCATCACTAGTATCGGCCGTCCACCGGCCTTCGTCAGATGATAGTGGGCGGCTATTCCAAACTTCCTTAAAACGATCATGGCACTCCTTCTCATCTACATACTCCTCCCCCCTGCTATCTTAAAGCAACACGTGTTTCTTTCATAGAGCTATCGTGGTCCAAGTCATTTCCTTGTCATGTGGGACAGTTCCAACATATTCTGTTATATCTTGTATCACATTGGGGGCAGCTTAAATCAGAATAGAACGTAAGCAACATCACATTGTTATTCATTCTTGCAGAAATCACGCAGACCATTCACTGACTACGCTACATTTACTGCTGAATGCCTACTAAACGCGTACAAACCGCATCTACTCTATAACCTTCCCTATCCTACATTTCCAGACAGTCTATTGGGGCAGAAAAGGTGCCAAGGGGAGGTCAGAATTTAAGCCTTGAGGAATAACAGTGCCTAACCTAAAGATCCAACTGGATTCGATTTGACAAAGCTTTCTGTCCAGATCACCTCCTCTCCCAGGGATCAACATTTTGACAATACCCTTAAATTTTAAACCTGCTGGGTTTTTCTCATGGTTTAACTTAAAATGTAACCCTAAGGGGCTAGTTTCATCGCCTCCAGTTATATTGCACACATGTTGTTGTATCCGTTTTTCACAAAAGTCACTTGCTCGGTCACACAGGTGACACACACTGCACCTTCCGCATCGATGCATTCCATTAGGTCGCGTCGATGGTCCGAGCCACATTCGCGCCGATTGCGGCGTGACCGTTCGAAAGTCTGACCTCACCAGCATATCGCGCAAATTCGGCGCTCTTTTTGCGGCCAATTTTGGATAGTCCCCTACAGCCTCAATAATTCGAGGATCTAATTGCAGGAGATGCCAATGTTTGGCCATTGCTCTACGTAGTTGGTTCCAGTGTGTGCCATACTGTGTCACCAATCTCACATGGTTGTCCCTGTCACCTGTGTGACCGAGCAAGTGACTTTTGTGACTCACGAGGACGGAGGTCATATGAGATACAATCATTTATAAACTGCGAAAGTAAATATGTGGTTTATATGATCACATGTCCGTGTGGGTTAAAATATGTTGGCAAAACGACGCAGATGCTCAAAAAACGGATACAACAACATGTGTGCAATATAACTGGAGGCGATGAAACTAGCCCCTTAGGGTTACATTTTAAGTTAAACCATGAGAAAAAACCAGCAGGTTTAAAATTTAAGGGTATTGTCAAAATGTTGATCCCTGGGAGAGGAGGTGATCTGGACAGAAAGCTTTGTCAAATCGAATCCAGTTGGATCTTTAGGTTAGGCACTGTTATTCCTCAAGGCTTAAATTCTGACCTCCCCTTGGCACCTTTTCTGCCCCAATAGACTGTCTGGAAATGTAGGATAGGGAAGGTTATAGAGTAGATGCGGTTTGTATGCGTTCAGTAGGCATTCAGCAGTAAATGTAGCGTAGTCAGTGAATGGTCTGCGTGATTTCTGCAAGAATGAATAACAATGTGATGTTGCTTACGTTCTATTCTGATTTAAGCTGCCCCCAATGTGATACAAGATATAACAGAATATGTTGGAACTGTCCCACATGACAAGGAAATGACTTGGACCACGATAGCTCTATGAAAGAAACACGTGTTGCTTTAAGATAGCAGGGGGGAGGAGTATGTAGATGAGAAGGAGTGCCATGATCGTTTTAAGGAAGTTTGGAATAGCCGCCCACTATCATCTGACGAAGGCCGGTGGGCGGCCGATACTAGTGATGAGCAGAGCGGAGCAGTGACGTCACGTTCAAGTTCCCCGACGGCTGTGTTTGTTACACGCTGGGAACGCGTACATCGAGCAGCAGGCCGGTGGGAAGCTGAAGCTAAGGCAGCGCGGAGTGGAAGGAGCCAGGACAGCATGCACATCAGAGGACTGTGAAACAGACCGCCTGAGGGATCCCTGCATACGATGGGGTGGTGAGAGCCCTCAGTGGCAAACTTTTATAGACTGCCTTGCATGATCTAACGCTGATGCCCTAAAACCACTAGCGCTTACTAACAAGACACTGACATAGCCTGCCAGCGGGAGGGATGTTGTTCCCATATGTGACATCACAACATACTGCTACCACCGGAGGGACCTTCACAACCCTGGAGCATTAACATGACCTGCTAGATGAGCGGCTTGTATGTGTAACTCCCGGGAGTAATAGGACTTCCTCATGTGTGTATGCGGTGGTGTAGTGGAAGTTGAATGAGTGACACAGCCGGCTGTCAGTCAGCATAGGAGAAACACTGCAGATCTGCTTTTTAATGGGTTTAAGGGGGGATTTGTATCAGCAATGTTAAATAAAGTGTATTTGTACAGTAGACAGTGGTGTACCGATTTTGCTCTTTAAGATTACACTTTCCCCACTGGCTCCCCGAGCAGGGTATACAAGACATCACATTTGGGCGCAGGATATTGTTTGAATAGATTTGAAACAGTGGCAGTACACACAATGCTATATAGTCTGGCTGAGCGGTGTACACAGAGTGGCAGTAAACAATGCTATATAGTCTGGCTGAGCGAAGTACACAGTGGCAATACACACAATGCTATATAGTCTGGCTGAGCCGTGTACACAGAGTGGCAGTAAACAATGCTATATATAGTGTGGCTGAGCGAGCGGTGTACTACTGTTCCCAGCAGCGACACACAATGACTGGGGGGGACCCTGGCTAGCGTGGCTGGAGAGCGAACTACCCTGCCTGCCTACCCAAAGCTAAACCCACAGAGAAATGGCGGGGATATGACGTGGTTCGGGTATTTTTTTACCCGAACCACGTGACCGTTCAGCCAATCAGAGCACGTTCGGGTCCGAACCACGTGACCCGTTCGGCCAATCACAGCGCTAGCCGAACGTTCGGGGAACGTTCGGCCATGCGCTCTTAGTTCGGCTATATGGCCGAACAGTTTGGCCGAGCACCATCAGGTGTTTGGCCGAACTCGAACATCACCCGAACAGGGTGATGTTCTGCAGAACCCAAACAGTGGCGAACACTGTTCGCCCAACACTAGCTACAATTACTAGGTTATGCCTAATGATGTTGATCCAGGGATTTTATCTGATTGCCATCTGGAGTCAGGAAGGAATTTTTCCCTTTTGGGGCTAATTGGACCATGCCTTGTGGGTTTTTTTTTGCCTTCCTCTGGATCAACAGGGGTATGTGAGGGACGGGCTGGAGTTGTACTTTGTACTGGTTGAACTCGATGGACGTATGTCTTTTTTCAACCAAAATAACTATGTAACTATGTAACTCCTTTTTCCTGAGGTATACCTTCCTAGCTGACACTCACCCTACCAGTACCAGTGTTGCTTGTAAGTTTTTGGCACAGTTATTTTTGCATCGAAAATGCTATTTTCGATTTTGAGAACACATGCACAAAATATATTGTATTTTCACAATATATTCAAAGGAAAATATTTTTTTTCCTATGCGAAAATTTGCAAAATCTGCAAAAAAATCCCTCCTTTTAACACAAACAATCACAAGAAACACAAAAAAAAATCACAAATGTATTACAAAATGATTTTCGAAGGGGTTTTTGCTCAAAAGTCAAATGTTACATTTTATTTCGGGAAAATATATGGAATAAGAGTATCAGCATTTTCGCTCATCACTAACAAGTAGTACATAATATCTGGTCATTAATTATCTCTTCTGCAGTATACATGTCTGACTAGCTTAAGACACAAGACTGAAATGATTGCTTCACAATACAATACGAGAGCTCTGTTTCTACTGTTGATCAGGTGAAATGTCAGGTGGTGCAAGTACAGGAACCTGTAACCTCCAGAATGCTAGAAATATTTTCTGTTCCTCTCTGGCTGTTTCTATATGGCATTAAATTGTTGTGTACTGAACTCCACCTAATACAGGCATTGATCTTGGCTGAGCCTGAGCTCCAGACATTTAAGGAAATTTAGCATTTGCAAATTAAAGTGCCAGTTCCATTTACAAGTCTAGCTCATGTTGGCATACCCAACCTTCAAGATTCTAGACAGTGCTGGATGTTTTTACAAAATGTTGAAGGTTGGGAGCAAAATTATTGTACCATGTAAGAAAAAAGTATCTTCTTTGTGGAGTTTTGAAGCTAGTGATATTTATATGAATTGTATGTTTTTAATCTTATAAGAATTTAAAAATAAACAGTGAAACCAAATCAATCATATCTTTAGAAAATGGCAGAAGTAAATAAAACTGACTACATACTATACAAGATATTTAGTAATAATTGTCATAAGAATAATAACTAAAAAAAATGTTGTAGTTTTCCTTTCCATTCTGAATCTTCCAAGGTCTTGCAAAAATCACTTTTTGTGTTGACTGATAATATTAAACACACTAAAATATTAATTAAAAAATACTTTATTAAATTAACCATATTTCTGACATAATATGCAAATATATTTATTGCAAAAATATGTTTTTTTTCTTTTATTCATTATTACATATTATAGTGTCACAAAAGCTATAGCAGGGAACTCTAGAAATTACATGTTTGTTAAATACATTTTCCAGTGTATTTCTTATAAAATAACCAAGATTACTGTTTTAGAATTTCAGAACATTCTGAACTTTTCAAGGGTTTAGTGCGTGTTCCAATTTTTCAAGAAGGTTATTTTTTTATTATAAATCACGCATAGTCCTTCATGCACATTTTATAACATAGATTTATAAGGTTGTAAAATGGATTTGGTGATATATGGTGCTGCATAAAACAGTCGGAAGCTTGCAGCAAAACACAACACAAAATCTATATTTTTCAATATACGCACCTGCTCAATTATTTTATCCATGTGGTAATAAAAGCCATACAATAAAGTGTCAGCACATTTACTAGGGGAGGTAATACTGTATTCACTTTTTTATTATCTTTGTGTTATTGTATGCTTTTTATAACTGTAAATAATGGAAAATCCAAAAACTCACTCATTGTTTCCCTTTATGGAATACACACACACACACACACGCACGCACGCACGCACGCACACACACACACACACACACACACAGTTTAAGACGACTAATATGGACTATTGCCAGGAGCCCAGCTCCGAATGATGAGTTTGGCAACATGAGCCACAGATAGTATTGCTAAAAAGCATTATAACTTCATGGCGATGCCTTCAGTTCAGGTACATAATTATTTTCCCCAGGAACAAAACCACTGTCCTGATGAAGTGTTTTTTATTCCATGAATTTAAATGCCTAGTGTTTTTAATAAATACTGTCTGTGGCTGATATTTCCTGATTTATCGTTTGGAGGTAAGTTTGTGCTTATATTTTATTTTAATTGTTTTATTATTTTATTCTGTATTTTCTAGGTTCCCAAATGTAAAGATTTGCCTTGAAGTTGGAAAGGATAAAAGCAACTTACATCTCCCAGGCTTCACAACTTACAGCTGTTCACAGTCCCAGTTTATAGGTTCATTGGATTCCCATGGAAAGCTTTTTTTAACTGAGGCCATTAAGTGGGGTGACACCATTCACTCAACAAAAGGAATATCCTTATGGGAAAATGTAACATGGTGTTCCAATATACAAAATCCTGCACATATACTAAGATGTGAGCAGTTTTAAAAGAATCGTGATCTGCAATCTAAAGGGTTAGTTAAGCCAATAGTGAAATCTTTTTTTTTTTTGTTTAACCAATATTGGAAGCAGAGAAGACAATTACCGCAGTGTCTGCTCTCTGCTATTGTCCTTCATCTCCCCTGCTATTTACAAAGTTACATTATTGTATAGTTAGTTTGGTTGAAAAAAAGACATTCATCCATCAAATCCAGCCTCGAAAAAAAAAATAATTAAAAAACACCATCCTGAACCTACACATATCCCAGCTGATCCAGGGGAAGACTGTGTGGATCCGCGTGGCTGCCTGCGCAGGCAGGCAGCCTTTTGACCACTGTTCAGGTCTGCATTCTACAGGTCTCTGGAAGAGAGACCTTTTGTCAGTATTGCAGCTTGCTGCTGAGGAATTTGCATATGTTTGTCATGCAGATTGCCTAGCCACATCCTTTGTGGGATTGCTCTATAAAGAGCTATGTTTCCCACAGCAAGTTGCTGGTCATAAGAGTTAGTTCTGTGGAACACTCGCCTGGAGTGTCAGCCTTGCTCTTTGTTTGAAGATTAGACTAGAGTAATTCCTGAAGCTTTACTAGGCAGGTTTCCCTAGTGCAGTTAGGATTGCTTATCTGTTTTGTTTGTCTGTTGCGATTGTCCTGTCCCAGCGGTGGTCGTTCTGTGTGTCTGGGTGCTAACCGGAACAGCGGTAGTTACTGGTAGCCCCTTCTGTTCTGTCTTCCTGGATTGCACTAGCCACTTTCACTAGTGCTGTGGATCCTATCTCTTGCTTGTTCATGTTTTTGTGTGTCTCTCTTGTCTGCTACGAACGCTTGCTGGAGGCTCGGTGAGGTAACCGTTAAGCAAGCGCTCGCGTCCTCTGTTTCATGCTTGTCTGTCGGTGGTTAGTTAGGCGTGCTTGTCTCTATTGTGCTTATCACGTGGAGACCGCGCATAAACGCGTGCACTGTTGCGAATGAGTGCGGTGTTCGCTTTTAGCTAGCGTTTGTTATTTTCCATATCTCCTCATTGTATGATTTGCTGTGCCTTTGCTACTCTCATGCTCTGCCTTGCTGTAGCCTTGTGTTACCTCTGACAATCGCCTCTCTCGCGATTGCGTTCCTACTTCATATCTGCTGTTGTGTATGCACCGTCGCGGGTTGGCGCACACACATACAATCTGTCCCTGTGCTCATTCTCTTACTCAATCGCTTCTCTTGCGATTGCGTTCTCACTTGGTTTCTTCTGTTGTGTGTCCACCGTCGCAGGTTGGGGGCTGGATTGGGGGACATACATACATTCCTCATCTGTGCTTATTCGGTCATGTGTCTCTGTTAGCAATCGCCATCTCTGGCGATTGCCTTCTCACTTTGTCTTCATGGTTGTGTGTTCATCGTCGCAGGGTGGCGACTAGTTTGGTGAACACACATACCCTCTGTCGCTTTGATCTCTCTCTTTCAGGGCTATCTTGCCCTGCATTTCTGCTTTTCGTACAATTCCTGTCTGGCGTGTGTGGTAGGGCAGAGGAGCTGTTCCTCTGCACTCCACAGCTCCCCCTGTCGACAGGAATTTCCCTTTACAGGTGCATTGCACCTTTTGCTGGGTTCCCGCAAATTATACGCTTGTGGAGGATTTCCGCAGTGTCAGCGCACGTCTTGTGCGCTGATCACGGAGAGAATTCCACAATCGTTACAGTATGACCAGCCCAACCAAAATTCCCAGCGTAGAGGGAATTTCCGATTTGTATGATTTTGTCGAGTATGGCTCCTGTACCTTTAAGAGATTTAAAAATCTTGAACCTGAAACAGCGGATGCATTTTTGTCTGAGTGCACTAAACTTTTAATGAATCCTGAATTCCAATGCACCCCAGTATCTACCAGGGCCCCCCAAATGGCCTACCTTCTGTTTGGGGGCGAAATGTTAAAGTGGGCTTATGATGTGTTAGATCATACCACCCTGAGTCAAAGACCCCTGGAATTTTTGGCCTTTACAATTCATAATTGGCTGAGGCTACCTCAGTTACCATATCCCCTTAACGAGTTGTTGTCGGCAGCTCAATCAGCTGTTCCATCTACTCAGTGCAAAATCTCTCAGCCTGCAAAGATTTGCATTAACAGCTCATCCTCATCCAAAAAACAGCCATCCAAAGCCTCTAAGTCTAAACGTAAAAAATCTAGGAAGGCTTCCCAGTGGAAAGATCCGTTGCCCATAGCAACCACAAATAAAGAGGTTGTTTCTGTCAAGTCTGAAATGTGCAAAACCATTCAGTATGATAATGATGTTTACCATGATGTTGATCTGTCTCCGGGTTTTTTGCCTCAATCCAAAGCTTGTGTGGATCCTACTATAGGTAGGATCGCCCACTATATTAAAGCAGTTAAAAAATCTGTTCTTGTTCCTGAACTCTACCCATATGGAGATTATCTGGATACTGGCCTGTTTGAACCTCCATTTGCCTCATGGGACATTGGGGCCTTGATGGAGGAATTTGACTTTGATTGGAAAGCCTTTTGCGATTTTTACATCGCAAAAAGCGAAGATGTCTTAAATGATTGTCTCGATTCTATGTACCTTTTGATTGATTCCGATGAATGTGACGAGGGTGATGTGGATCTGATGATTTATGTATGGCAAACGATTTTGGATGAGTTGCACACACACCAACCAATTGATTCCAATAAAGAGACATCGTTGTCGGATGATTGTTCCTGCCTTTCTGGGGTAAAGCATGTGAGTCGTGACATTGTGCGATCTGAAATGAGTGGGTGTGCCACTGTGGTTAATTCCTGTGCGAATCCTGGAGGATTCTCTCCTGACTGTGTGCAGTTTGAATCTGTGTGATCTGATGCCTGTTTCTCTGATGTTCCTGCAGATTGTGATCAGCATGAATGTGCCAGTTTTCTCAAGGATGTGTGGGACCCCTTGTCATTTAGAGACAGATCTTTAAGATCTTCCATCTGTGATCCTGCTATGGGGAAAATTCCTAAATTTTGCAGCATCAAAAGTAAAATTAATATGTCTAATAAAGTTTTTCCTGATGTTGTCGCTATTTCTACTGCAGATGCGTCTTTGTCTCACCCTGTTCACACCTGTAAGAGCCCGTTGCCTGGTGACAGTTGCTCCAGTGTTTCTGTCCTGAACGCCTTACAGTCTGCCCCGCAGATCGCGGAGGTTTGCACTATGGAAGCATCAGTTTCACAACCTAAAGCGATTTTTGATTCGCAAGTTTTGCTTTCCGACCCCTCGGATTTGACATTGTTAGCCGAATCTAAGAGTGAGACAGCACTTCGGTTTTGCAAATCTGACTCTGTAGCATCTTTGCTGGGTCCAGAGAAAGTTTCTCTGAGCCTGCCCTGTACCATGAATAACAATATGATGTCCAATCACACTGACATTTGTGAGTCCCTTTCTTGTTCTGAGGAAAATGCTGATTCTGCACCCTGTACTCTGGATGAGTTAAGATGGCCTTGTTTAGAGTCTCCTGCAGTGTCCCTAGAGGCTCGTCTAGGTATTGCCACTATACTCACCTGTTTTTCTGCAGTTTTGGAGTTGCAAGCTAGTTTGACTGCTACGCAGAATTCTGGGTGCAGCGAGATTAAAGTTAGGGAGTCAGTGTGTGTTCCAGTAAATATTACTGTACGTTCCGCTCATGATGATGGAATTCAGTCTCAGTTTATGGTGGAACCTTCCCTGGGACATCTGCCCTGTCCACAAAATAAAGTTCCAGTTTTGCCCTGTAACATGGATAGTTCAGAATCCTTCTTAGAAAACTTGAAAAATGATGTTCCTGAGGTCTTGCCTGATGTCCTGGAGACCTCCGAGTTCCTCCCAAAGGGTGCAGAAATTGTAGGAGATGTCTCCTGCCCCCCAAGTCCTTCTGAGGTGTTGCCTACTTCAGTAGGCATTGCTGCCTTGCTGGCTACTTTTTCAGCTCTGGTGGAGCTTCAGTTATGCGTAGTCAATGATGAGTTTTTGTCAGATACCATTACAGTCACTGAGACTTCCAAGCCTGAGTCAGAGTTTTTTTTTGAAAGTCCAGTGCTTGAGACCACTGCTCATGATGATTCTCTGCCCGGTACTGGTTTTGGTCTTGTCGTGTCGGACTCTGAGGTTGGCAGTTCCCCGACATGTTCTGAGGTTTCTCCTGTGCTGGTGTACCCTAATGTGCTCTGTGACCCAGAAAGCCCAAGTGTGCCTCGGTTATCAGCATGCTCAGATGCTTCCTCGGTGGAGACATGCTCTGATATGGCCTGCCTGCTTGCATGCCCAGAAGTGGTCCCTGAAAGTCTTGATCTTGATGGGTGTCCTCGTAATTCTGAATCCGGAATAGGGGTTCTTGATAGTTCTCCATGTGAGCCTGGTGATTGTTCTGCCCTCTTGGGATCTCTGTGGAGCTTCAAAAGGTTCTGGAAGATTTCGGGAGAAATTTTGCTTGGTACCCTGGATGGGATCAACAGTGGCTTTTGTGTTGTAAGGGACACTTCGAACGGGTATTATTATTATTATTATTATTATTATTATTATTATTTAGTATTTATATAGTATTGTGGCAGGTTTGGTATTTTCGGACGCTCCTTGGAAGGTGGTGGGCGTTATACTGAGACTGGTAGTACTGATGGGCATGTTTCGGTGGCGTTTGCTTCTGATGAGGTTGGTTTCGGCTGGACTAACTCTGGAATTGGGCCTTGTCGGGCTGTCCTGACCTTCATGAGTCTTCAGTTAGAGTCTTTTGCAAATATCAGGTTAGAGGGTCGTCTGGAATCCGACCCTAGAGGGGGGGGGGGGTACTGTGAGGATCTGCGTGGCTGCCTGCGCAAGCAGGCAGCCTTTTGACCACTGTTCAGGTCTGCATTCTGCAGGTCTCTGGAAGAGAGACCTTTTGTCAGTATTGCAGCTTGCTGCTGAGGAATTTGCATATGTTTGTCATGCAGATTGCCTAGCCACATCCTTTGTGGGCTTGCTCTATAAAGAGCTATGTTTCCCACAGCAAGTTGCTGGTCATAAGAGTTAGTTCTGTGGAACACTCGCCTGGAGTGTCAGCCTTGCTCTTTGTTTGAAGATTAGCCTAGAGTAATTCCTGGGACTGCACTAGGCAGGTTTCCCTAGTGCAGTTAGGAATGCTTATCTGTTTTGTTTGTCTAATGCGATTGTCCTGTCCCAGCGGGGGTCGACAGGAAATCGTTCCGTGTGCCTGGGTGCTAACCGGAACAGCGGTAGTTACTGGTAGCCCCTTCTGTTCTGTCTTCCTGGATCGCACTAGCCACTTTCGCTAGTGCTGTGGATCCTTCTGGTCTGCTACTCTGTACTTGGATCTCACTAGCATCTTGCGCTAGCGCTGTGGATCCTTCTGTTCTGTCTTCCTGGATCGCACTAGCCACTTTCGCTAGTGCTGTGGATCCTACCTCTCGCTTGTTCATGTTTTCGTTTATCTGTCTTGTCTGCTACGAACGCTTGCTGGAGGCTCGGTGAGGTAACCATTAAGCAAGCGCTCGCGTCCTCTGTTTCATGTTTGTCTGTCGGTGGTTAGTTAGGCGTGCTTGTCTCTATTGTGCTTATCACGTGGAGACCGCGCATAAACGCGTGCACTGTTACGAATGAGTGCGGTGTTCGCGTTTAGCTAGCGTTTGTTATTTTCCGTATCTCCTCATTGTATGATTTGCTGTGCCTTTGCTACTCTCATGCTCTGCCTTGCTGTAGCCTTGTGTCACCTCTGGCAATCGCCTCTCTCGCGATTGCGTTCCTACTTCATATCTGCTGTTGTGTATGCATCGTCGCGGGTTGGCGACTAAGTTTGGTGCACACACATACAATCTGTCCCTGTGCTCATTCTCTTATGCAATCGCTTCTCTTGCGATTGCGTTCTCACTTGGTTTCTTCTGTTGTGTGTCCACCGTCGCAGGTTGGCGGCTGGATTGGGGGACATACATACATTCCTCATCTGTGCTTATTCGGTCTTGTGTCTCTGTTAGCAATCGCCATCTCTGGCGATTGCCTTCTCACTTTGTCTTTATGGTTGTGTGTTCATCGTCGCAGGGTGGCGACTAGTTTGGTGAACACACATACCCTCTGTCGCTTTGATCTCTCTATCTTGCCCTGCATTTCTGCCCTTCGTACAATTCCTGTCTGGCGTGTGTGGTAGTGCAGAGGAGCTGTTCCTCTGCACTCCACAGCTCCCCCTGTCGACAGGAACTTCCCTCTACAGGTGCATTGCACCTTTTGCTGGGTTCCCGCAAATTATACGCTTGTGGAGGATTTCCACAGTGTCAGCGCACGTCTTGTGCGCTGATCACGGAGAGAATTCCACAATCGTTACAAAGGCAAACAACCTTACAAGGCTTGGGCTTATTAGCCTTAAAAGGGAAAAATTCCTTCCTGACTCCAGATGGCAGTCAGATAAATCTGTGGATCAACTCTTCCGGGAATTACCTAATAATTATAGCCGTAGATGCCTTTCAATGCAAGGAAAGCATCCAAGCCCTTTTTAAAGGGAACCAGAGATGAACGTTTCACACAAAATAAACATATCAGTCGATAACTTGTAAAGAATAAATGCTCTACCTGATAATTTTGCAGCTCTGGTGTGCCTTTTTGAGTGCTTTTTATCCTGTATTGCTCCAGGAAAAATCCAATATGGCCGCCGGCTCATACCCATTCTGCTTCCAGATTATGAGCTGTTCTAGATATTCTGTCTAGGCTCTATGAGACTATAGACAAGCAGGGCTGCTGCTGCAGCCTTTCATCTGTGTGCTTTCATTATTCTGGTATGCTGTGCAGCTGCCTGTAGGAAGAGTCTCTCATAGGAATTAAACTGCATAGATAATAAGGATGACTGCACAGTGCACACAGCCACACTTGTCTGTTGTTTCAGAGCTTCTTTCTCGGCAGGAGCAGCTCCTCCCAGTCATCAGAGCTCTGAGTATGCAAAGCAGAAAAGCAGAGCCAGGAGGGGGAGGGCTTGGGCTTGAAATGACTCACAGAAGACTGACTCAGCTATAATGATTCCAGGTCAAACTTAGACTGAATGCTCAGTCAGGGATTCTTATCAGAGATAATAACAGGCAGATTTAGCAGAGAAGAATGAAACCGAAAAATTGTAAGTTTTATTGTCATGTTCCCACTGATAAATGTAATAAAATATATGGGGGTGCTTCATCTCTGGTTCTCTTTAAATTCAGATATAGAATTTGCCATACCTACTTCCTTAGGTAAGATATTCCAGATTTTGACCACTCTCACTATGAAGGACCCTTTTCCACATAGATGGAAAAAACTGTTTTCCTCCATACGCAAATCATGTCCCCTTGTTGGTTGTACAACCGTAGAGACAAAAAGCTCATTTGCCAAGCTTTTTTATTGCCCTATGAAGTATCTATTCGTTAATCAGGTCACCTCTCAGTCACCTTTTTTCCCAAGCTAAATAAGCCCAGTTTGTCCAACACTTCTTGGTAAATGAGCTCTGATTAATTTGGTTACCCGTTGTTTAAAGTGAACCTCCGGACTAAAAATCTACTCAGCAGAACTGAAAAGGCTTGGTGTTTCTTTAACAGTTTCACAGCATCAGAACTTTGTTTTTCTTACCAAAGCATCATTTTTAGCTGCATTTTTATTAAAGCTCCACCCATCAAAGAAAAAAAAGCCCAGGCTTTTTTCCTTGATGCTGTGCAGAGCATGATGGGATTTCCTATGTTGTTGTTCACGTTGCCTAGCAAGTGGGAGAGGTGCTCAGGACATTGGACAGTTGGAACTGTGTCTCATGCTCCCTGTCACCTCCTTTCAACCAAAATGATGGCTGCCATCATGAAATCAAACATTTGCTTGTTCTTTTAAAACAGGGTGGGTAAGAGATTATATTACCTATCTATTTTAATTAACATAACTAATGTAACTTAATGACAGTATGTTTGTTTAGACTAGAGTTCCTCTTTAACGATGTTACTTTGGTCATTGGCTGATGATCCCTACTACCATAGTTCCTAATGCCCACCATCCAAACTCTTCATCAAACCCACTTGAGCTTGGGCTATGTGCAGGCGTCCATTCCCGTGCATGCTTTCAGGCTTCAAATAACAACATGCAAAGATTGCGGGACACAGCTAACCACTAGTGACATGCGCCTGCTCACAGGAACGTGCGCCCTCATGAACAGCATTTTCACAGATTCTGCTCATGCACTGCAGCAGGCAAAGATGCACAAGTGCTGCCTTCCTGCACACCCTGCCAACCCCGGAAGAAGTTGCGGTTACCAGGGCCATTTTGGATTATAATTACAAAAATGAAACTAATCAATAAATCAATAAAAGCCAAGACTGGAGCGGCTAAAATAGGGCAAAACAGAGCTACATAAACTAAGCTACAAGGTAATTATTTTATTTTTAAAACTTTTTAACACTTAAGATTTCCTTTAAGTTACTGCTGCTAAGATTGATATTGCCCTGTTACAGACGAGATGAGGCCCCAATGAACAATGAACACCTACTCCCTTTGCAGCTTGTATTGCATTTGCTAGACAAACAGATATTCCACTTACACATTACCATGTGTGCCAAATATAGGAGTCTCAACACAGTCCTGACTCTTGGCTAGACCTTGTAGGAAATATCTGCTAGGCTTTTGCTACATTCAAATTGTACTATATTTCTAAAGAACACATCTTCTTGTTTCACGTTCATTAGCAAAAGTGTTGTGTTCCTTAATCAATTACATTGCTGATGTGGGTGTTACTATGGTAATTTACTGCTGTAACAAATTGAATAAGGAAGATGACAAGAAAAGTCTAATTCATTTTCTAGAATCAAGTAATTAGGAGCAACGTCACTGAGATACAGATAGATCCAGAGTACTGTTCTTATTAAGTGACACAAATGTGACACTGTGCTGTGTAACATAGATCATAATATGGCAAATGAGCTAAAATGGCAGTACACTGTAAAACAAGCATTGCTGTCTGTTGCATCTTTGCATATGACACATTGTTCTGTTGACTTTAACAACATGTGGTGAAATTGCCTGAATACAAGTGCTAGCTAAATTTATTGATGCAATTTTATGAAGCAAACAAAACAATTGTGTATTGCATGCTTCAGACTTCATTGTGGACAAATGCATATAAAAGGTAAGCTTATAATATACAATTGTTTTAAAGTGGACCTGAACTGAGAACTTCATCTAAGCTCTAAAATATAAGCAACAGCATAATATCCTTTAAATAAAAACATTTCTTTGTTACAAACCCTGCAATAAATCTGCAGTTTGTCTACTTCCTGCTTTTATGTAAGCAGACATATTGTTAACATCCTGCATTTACAAATGAGCTCACTGCCATGGCATTAAGCTTACACAGCTAAAGGATCAAATAACAAATTGTGCTTAGTCACAGATGAGGGGGGATTAGACAGGCTAAACTCTCTAAGTACATACGGGGTGCATTTATATATATTTTCTTTCTGTCCAGTGCAAGAGTCTGTCTGAATAGGAAACAAGGACATTTTAGGCAGGTTGCTACATTGATACAAATACAGTATATGCTGGCGTATAAGACTTCTGTTTAACCCTTGAAATCATCTAAAAAGTCAGGGGTCGTCTTATACGCCGGGTGTCATTGATGCCGTGTGATATGCCATATCCTGTTACCGACTCTCGGATCTCGCTGCTGAGGACTGTATTGAAGCGGTGCAGACGCATATGTGCGAGATCGGAGAGGCAGAGAAGGAGGTAAATAGGATACAATAGTGGGCCAGACGGGTGAAAGAGGCATATTTTATGGGCACAGTGCAACCTATTCTCCCATACTGCTCTGATAAACAGGTAGACAAGGAGAGCTGCCAATGCCTATGCACTGCAGGGCTCACAGCCAATCCAGAAGGGGAAAATTTGCCTTTCAAAGTAGCCACCAGGGTCACACAATACACCAGTACTAGGAAGTGCCTGAAGACAGTAAGCCAGTGCAGTGTTTGACCATGTTGCACTGCCCCAGCTGAAGATGGAGGACTCATGCTGCCTGCATTAGTACAAAACACAGGACAGAATACAGGAGATGGGATTGGGAACATGCTTGTGCTGTCCCAGTGGAGGAGCAGATGGAGGACCAAGCTGGATATATAACAGCTGCTTCTGCTGCACTTGTAATTTAGTGTAGCAGGGATTAGTATAGCAGGGATTAGTACAGCTATGATTAATGTGGCTATGATTAGTGTAGCTATGGTTAGAGTAGCTGGAGGGGCAGCAGGGGTTATTAGTAGTATTAGTGTAGGGTCATTAGTGTGGCTGGTGACGGCAGTAGGGGTGGGTGTAGCTGGGAAATGTAGTTCAGATACAGACAGCTTGGGATGGAAAAGGTCCATGAGACTCCCCTGCACTATAGATGCACCAGGTTAAGTATAGTTTTTCTCTTAGTCTTTTTATCCTCAAAACCTAGGTGCGTCCTATAGTCCAGAGCATCATACAGTCTGAAAATGATGGTAATATGTGCCTATTAATGAACTCTGTATTATTCTCCGTGTAAAGAAATCTTATGTGTGACTTGAGCTAGAGGCCTGAGTGGGCCTAATTTTTCAGACCAGACCCGCACTCACAGCCCAGCTACTCCCACGCGACCCGCAACTCGCTTTCTGGTTAATCTGGTACCCGCACCCGACCCTCACCCGCGGACCTGCTACCTGCATCTGACCCGCAACCCAATTATATCAAAACGGGTACCCAGCCCGCCTTTTGGGTAACCCGTGGGTACCCAACCTGATGCCCTTTGTGGGTCTAATTTTTCAGACCTGCACACGACCCGCACCCGCAGCCCTGCTACCCGCACACAACCCGCCAACCGCTTTCTGGTAAATCTGGGTCCCACACTTGCAGACCCGATACCCGCTCCCGATCCACAACTGATTAAAATCAAAACGGGTACCCGACCCGCATTTTGAATAACCCATGGGTACCTGACCCGACGCTAGCCTCTAACTTCAGCTATGTTATCAATGTAAACTGGGTTTCTGTTCCACACACTAATATTTTACCTTTATGTTTTTATTGTCAGCATGGTAATTCTGGCTGTCAGTGCTGCTGGGAATCGATGCATGATTTCTGAAAATGGCTATTTGCTGTTTTGGTTTTTTTATTGCCAACACTTTCCCCAATATGCACTCAACCCTAAAAAACTTCTTGCCTAATGCTTACTTGTATCTTCTTCCTAATGTATAAAATACATACATTTTCACCAAAGTACAGTTCACCAAATGTAAGCCACTAGTCTTATGGGCATGCAAAAATATGTACATGTGTTGAAGTGGGAGCAGGGGGCTCCTCAATAGTATTTATTTTTAGAAAAGAGGTGTGGATCGCTGCAACCAGGGCGGCCAACGGGACCCTGGGACCCGGAGCATCAGCCAGCAGTAACAAAAGAAAGGGATGTCCCGCTACACCGTTGTAGGGTAAAAAGATCTCTCCGACTTTATTTAACACATCAGCAAAAACACAGACAACAGCTCACGCGTATCGGAGCTCAGCATGGCTCCTTAATCATAGCTATAGTATTTTTTTTAGTTTTGTTGTCTGTGTGTGGGCCTTGGAAGGGACCTCTTGAACAGCCATTACGAACCTCAAACTATAAAACACCAAACTCAGAGGGCCACCCACATACTCAGGGCCCAGCTCCTGTAGTCCAAAGAGGAATGGTAATTGAAGTGAGTACCCCTAGTAGTCACATATACCACCAACAGCTAGGAGCAAAGAAATCTTCCCAGAATTACCTCTTCTGGACAGCTCCTAATCCTTACCTCTACAGACCTAGCTCCTAATCAGAACCCCCTTGCTCCTACCTGAAAAGAACAGCACATTTCCCTATGGGAGAGAAGGTATAAAACCTGCTATCACATATTAAACATAGATAGCTTCCAGTACCAGATTCTACTGGGGCCTATCTCACTCAGTGGGAGTATATTCATGAATATCTAACATGATATATGCAATTAGGTACCAAAAATGTCCTCATATTGTTCTGCTGATTTAGGAAACTGATCTAACATCACAGAAGACACCCCCGCCAAACTGCATTTTAGTATACCCACAGAAAGCATTAAAACCTGAAAATTACCAATTTTTTGTAATATTTTTGCCTATTGTTTTTTTCTTTAACATTTTTAGCCATTGGACTGTCACAGACTTCTGTAGGTGTGTTTTTACATCCATACGCCTCAAAGGTCTAAAGGCATTTTATTACAAAAGTTATTTTTTTGTCCCCATATTCTTGTGCTAAGGACATCAATAAGGCATTTAGCACAAAGTTTTGGCTCAGTTCTAACTTTCTGCTTTACTTGAAATATGCAAATCTGTGAAGCTTGAATTTGATCCTGTGAAACACTTTCACTGCAAGATCTGATTAGTCCATTTTACAATAGATTGTCATAATAATTAGCATAAATCTGTATAATAATAATTAGCATAATTCTCAATCATCTCAAATTTATTTGCACCTCAGTGACAATCCTACTCACCAATTTGAAGTTTGGTACATGTCAATTTGGGCAAGACATTTAATAAACACAAGGCAAACATAGCTAGCGCTGGCGTGTAGCTTTTTTAAAAAAAAAATAGCTGGCAGTGTAAGGGTTAATTAATGACTGTATCCTGAGAGACTGTGAGACTTGAAAAAAACACAGACTTGCTGGCTGAGTTCTCTTTACAAATCCCAAGCTTTTATCATCTGTAACATTCTCTGGCTGATAGTTCATTTATTTATTGATTGCCTTTACCTTTATGGATAAATGTTCTTATGGTTGAATAGACCAAAGCATTGATGATGTTCTTTACATTTCAAAGTAGGTAAGACTCTGTGTGACTGAATAAAATAGCACCAGATTGCTGAATAAGCAGAAAATAAGCCTGTGTATGCAACATTCACTTTTATATAGTTCTGATCCAGTTCTATGTCACGCCTAAAAAAGTTTGCAAGAAAACTATGTATAGTTAGGTATCAATGGTATCAACATTTGTTGATTTGATATTAGCAGATCTTCTCCATGACTACCATTGCCACTTATCCCACTAGCAAATAACTTTAGACATAGTGACAAAAAAACTAATGTCTGCACATAGTTCTTATAAAATAATTCTGGGTAGTGATGAGTCGAAATTTCATGTTTTCGTAATAACGACATAACATTTGCAATTACTGCACAAAATTGTAATTCTTAATTATTCGAAAATTCATAATTTGTAAAATCATCATTTTGTTACTTATGTTTATATATAATTTTGCTTTAACCTCTTCACCTCGAAGGGTTTTTCCTCTTAAAAAACCAGAGCAATTTTCACCCGTCAGCGCTCCTTCCATTAATTCACCCATAACTTTATTACTACTTATCACAACTAAACAATCTATATCTTGTTTTTTTAATTACCACTGATTAGGCTTTCTTTGGGGGGTACTTTTTGCTAAGAATTATTTTATTCTAACTCAGTTTTACTGGGAATAATAAGGAAAAAAATTGAAAAAAATCATTATTTCAGCCATTATAGTTTCAAAATAAAACATGCTACCATAATTTAAACCCACACATTTTATTTGCCTATTTGTATCAGTTATCCCAATGTTTAACATTTTTCCCTAGTACAATGTATGGTGCCAACATTTTATTTGGAAATAAAGGTGCATTTTTTCAGTTTTGCGTCTATCCCTAATTACAAGCCCATCATTTATAAAGTAATTGTAGTATACAGTTTTTGTATACATATGAAAAAAGTTCAGTCCCTAAGGTAACTATTTTTTTTTTTTCATTTGTAATTTTTTTAATAAAAAAAAAATGGTAACTTTAGGGGAGTGTGGGAGGTCAGGGGTTAATTTAAAAAAAGGTTACTAGGGATAATTAACTGAAAAAAGGGGATGTAATATTACATATTATTTGGCCACAAGATGTCCTCAGTGGTGACTTTAGCTCACCACACTATTAGTACAGAAACGGAACCACTATGTGGACGGGATTTATGAATGGCAGGGCTGTCTGAATAGACGGCTGCATCCATTCAAAGGGGAACTTAGATAAATGAATGAGATTTGTTTTCCCATTCATTGATATAGCGGCTGACGATCGGCGATAATGAGCGGTGGTACCGAGCGCGGGAGGGTGAGTGGGGGGCGCGGTGGGAGGGACGTAGTACATATGCCCTTGCAAAGAGTTGTGGCCATTTGCAGGGGCATAGTTACTCGTCACGGGGGAGGTGAAAGGGTTAAAATCTTAATTTCATACTTAATTTTGTGTTTGCAGGAGATCGCGGGTGGCGATGCGTGCGCATCCCCTCTTGAATCAGTCTCCCAGCGGTGATCGTCACTAGGAGACTGTTAGGCAGCAAAACCGCTGTCTATTTACTATGTACAGCGCTGCAATCTATGGCAGTGCTGTACTGGGGACAGCCGTGTGACACGGCTGTCCCCCTGGGAGACAGGAGAGTGATCGGCTCTCATAGGCTGAAGCCTATGACAGCCGATCACCGTTATTGGCTGGCTGGGGGAGGGAGGGTGTTTGAAACAAAAAAATTAAATAAATAAGTAAATGTATTTATAAAATAATACAATAAATATATATATATATATATATATATATATATATATATATATATATATCCTTGCAGGGATCACACCCCACCAACAGAAAGCTCTGTTGGTGAGGAGAAAAGTTTGGATCACTTGTGTGCTGAGTTGTGCGGCCCTGCAGCAAGGCCTTAAAGCTGCAGTGGCCTATTTACTATTTACTGAAAAATGGCCTGGTTTTTAGGGGGGTTTAACACTGCGGTCCTCAAGCGGTTAAGGACCAGAGGTTTATACCTCCCTAATAACCAGGCCATTTTTTACAATTTGGCACTTCACTTTAATGGTTTATTGTTCAGCCACAAAACTTGGCACCCAAATGAATGTTACCTCCTTTTCTTCTTACAAATAGAGTTTTCTTTAGGAGGTATTAGATTGCTGCTGCTATTAATAGTTTTTTTAATGAATAAAAAAAACTGACATTTTGGTAAAAAAAAAAAGAGGAGGATTTTTATCCCCCCCCCCCCCCCAATTGGCCCTAGACTAACATACATACACTACACTATACATACATAGGCATATGCCTAAAATAAGGATTAGATTGTGAGCCCCTCTGAGGGACAGTTAAGTGACAAGGCACTCCGTTATTATAACGCTGTTATATTACGTGATAAAAACAGCCTGCCAGCCCGCAAGCTGAGGCTTGTGTTTACAGTGACGGGAGAGCTCGCTCGTGTGAGCGCATGCTCCCATCAAATTACACTCCTTGTGAGGTGACGCCGTGTGGCGTCACTGAGGAACAACAGAGCCACTCTGTGGCCTCCAGTCGGCATTAGGTGGTCACAGAGAGGTGAAAGAGGAACTTTAACCAAAGATTAAACTTAATTCCAATCAGTGGCTAAAACCGCCTTTCCAACGAGAAGTGTTTACCTTCTGTGGAATTGTTCATTAGTGAGGCCTGTATGGCTGATATTGAGGTTTAACCCCTCCCACAGTGTGATGTCATGACCAAGGTCCTCACAGTTGTGCTGTCTGTGAACCTTGTTGCATTGTGAAAATGAAATGCTAATTACAACAGAGAGAAAATGTGTGCATCAACCAAGTGAACCTGACAAATCTGGCTTTGCAAATTTGGCCTATTGGCTAATCACGAGACATTGCTCATGCAAATATGCATTTGCTTTCGCATGTCTAAATATGCAGGGTCAAAAACCAAAAACCGCCAAACAATCGCCCTGCGGGAATTAGTTCATGCTACATAGCACTATCCAGGGGCGCCACGAGGAGGCTTCCCATTGCCCCCATACAACCGGGGGGCCGCAGGGGTCCCAGGCTCTCTCACCACCTGGAACCCACACAGCGGCACCCCGGAGGTGGATGCTGGGGGGTGCAGGCGATCTCCCCAGCGTGGCCAGCTCCGGGAAGAGCCGCCCGCAAACACCTCCCAAGATTAAAAACAGGCACTTACCTTAACGTCCATTGCGTTCTGCTATATGCGCATGACCTGGGCGCGACACATAAGGGGAGGACAGGCGCAAATAGCCTGCTCCAGGGCTCTCACCTCCTAAAACAAGCCACTCACCACTTGCCTCCAAAGAAAAGAAAATGCAATGCTAATTACAACAGAGAGAAAATGTGTGCATCAACCAAGTGAACCTGACAAATCTGGCTTTGCAAATTTGGCCTATTGGCTAATCACGAGACATTGCTCATGCAAATATGCATTTGCTTTCGCATGCCTAAATATGCAGGGTCAAAAAACAAAAACCGCAAAACAATCGCCCTGCGGGAATTAGTTCATGCTACGTAGCACTATCCAGGGGCGACACGAGGAGGCTTCCCATTGCCCCCATACAACCGGGGGGCCGCGGGGGTCCCAGGCTCTCTCACCGCCTGGAACCCACACAGCGGCACCCCGGAGGTGGAGGCTGGGGGGTGCAGGCGATCTCCCCAGCGTGGCCAGTGCCGGGAAGAGCCGCCCGCACACACCTCCTGTTATAAACTGTTCTATATCACCTTGCTTCGACACCACTGTCTCACAGATTGTGAGATCACTTGACTCTCCACACAGCAAGCAGGAGATAGACTTTCTCAGGCTTCTTCAATGTTTACGTTATTTATTCAAGTCACAGAAATACAGATAGATACAGTACATCATATCCTGGCCATGCCAATCTTCATGTTGCGTTACAAGCTCTTGATTAGACTTCCTGCTGAAGTCAATCAGGCACTTCTTGCTAACCTACGTTCCACTAAACTACCTATGTACAGCATACATTATATCAGATTACAGAAAGGAAGAACATACTTAGAGGTCCCAGTCAGCCTTGCTAGCTAGTGCGAAAGTAAAGAGCAGAATGCCTTCTACATCGCTCACTCCGGGTTTAATACCGACTAGGAAAGAGTTAAATATGACATCATCTTCGCCATCCCCTATATCCGTCTATTGGTGGACCCACTTGTGGTGTCATCATACACACCTACTCGATTAATAATTAATGAGACATTTGACATACATGCCGGAATGTGGATATTTACAAAACATGGCTGATGTTTATTGTTCCATGCCCAGGTCAGGGAGACCTGTGGCCTTGTTCAGAGAACAGCTTCTTGGTATGTTCTAGTTCTGCTGACAGAACTGCAGATTTTCTCTCTAATAGAAAATCCCCTTAAAGGGCAGGTCTGCTCATCAAGCCTTTTTGACTAACTCAGTCCAAATAACTGAGGCCTACTTAAATTATAACACCTCACAAGATTGTGAAAATGAACATCTTTTTCCAATTGCCAAGCAAGCAATATCTCCCTCGATGCATTTTCCCAGTAATGAACATTCCGTACAGATCACCTGACAGAGCTAACAATGTCACTAGAACTGCTAAATTTCACAATGCAAATTGAGGTGAGGAAAAAAATTTACAATGGTCAAACACTGACTAAATTATCTATAAATGAATAGTGTTTCATTAAAAAATTGTGTTCATTATGTTATTTTCACTATAGTTCCTGTTTAACTCAAGTTTGTTTTAAGCTGTATTTAAAGTGAACCTCCAGCCTAAAAATCTACTCAGCAGGACTGAAACGGCGTCATGTTTCTTAAACAGTTTCACAGCATCAGAACTTTGTTTTTCTTATCCTCATTTTTGACTGTACAGAAGCTAAGCTCTGTCCCATCAAAGAAAACTGCCCGGGCATTTTTCCACTGATATTGTGCAAAGCATGATGAGATTTCTGATTTTGTTGTTCTCATTGCCTAGCAACTGAGAGGAGTAATCACAGGACACAGGACAGTTGGAACTGTCTCATGCTCCCTGTCACCTCCTTTCAACCAAAAAGATGGCTGCCCCATGAAATCACAAACATTTGCCTGTTCTTTTAAATCAGGGTGGGTAAGAGATTATATTACCTATCTATTTTAATTAACATAACTAATGTAACTTAATGACAGTATGTTTGTTTAGGCTCAAGTTCCTCTTTAACCGGTTCAGCACCGCAGTCCGAAAATCTCATGCATCCGAGCAACGTTCACCTCCCATTTATTCGCCTATAACTTTATTGCTACTTATCACAATTAATTGATCTGTATCTTGTTTTTTCCGCCACTAATTAGGCTTTCTTTGGGTAGTACATTTTGCAAAGAATTATCTTTTTCTAAATCTATTTTAACAGGAAGATTAAGAAAGAAATGAAAAAAATTCATTATTTCTCAGTTTTGGCCATTATAGTTTGAAATTAATATACGCTACCGTAATTAAAACTCATGTATTTTATTTGCCCATCTGTCCCGGTTATTACACCATTTAAACGATGTCCCTATCACAATTTATGGTGCCGATATTTCATTTAGAAATAAAGGTGCATTTTTTCAATTCACGTCCATCACTATTTATAAGCTTATAATTTTAAATAATATAATAACATATTCTCTTGACATGCATATTTAAAAAGTTCAGACCCTTGGGTAACTATTTATGTTGTTTTTGTTTTGTTTTTTTATTGTACTTTTTTATGTTTATTTTTTATTAAAAAAAGTGTATGTGGGTACTTTTTGGTGTGGGAGGGAAACTGTTAATTTTAAATGTAAAATAATATTTTTTTTTTATTAAAAATGTATGTTGGTGCAGTTTACTATTTGGCCACAAGATGGCCACAGTGAAAAAAGTCATGGATGTGAACGATCTCGCATCCAGGAACTAAAATGCTGGGGAGATGTTTCCTGGGGGCAGAAATACCGCACTCTCTGGAGAGAAAGCATCAGTATTTTTGCGGGGAAGTTAGTTTGGTGAATGGGAATTATATTCCCATTCACTGATCGGGGGGCTAGTGGCGGGCAGCAGGAGCACGCGCGGGGGCGTGCCCGATCGCGCGCACTAGCCAGCGGCAGCAGCAGTGCCTATCTGGACGAGGAAGCTCGTCCAGATAGGCCGAACTGGTTAAGCTGTACTATTCTACTAGTAATATTTGATAATTTTCAATTTCACAGATTCCACAGATACTTCATAAAAATGTAAAATCAGGAAAGATGTAGGCTAATAGTAACAGCTATTAAATACAAAGTGGCTTATAATAGTGAATATGCACAAGACAATATATTTTAAATTACACACTGTGTATTGCTGGGATTTTATGGAGTGGGGCTTGATTTGCAGCTGTGCTTAAGTGTTATTCATGACAAAAACAGATATACTTCATCATTTAGCGACATTTTCAGTAACGCTACCTACAGACATTAAACGGCAGATGAACTTACTGAGGAAGTTCCAACTATCATAGATCTCTGTCATGAAAAGATCAGTGTACAGAAATGCAGTTTTTGGTTGTTTCCTATGGAGAAAAGAGGAAACAGAGAAGAGGATAATCCTGCCCTGAGGGGAATATAGTACAATCCTTCAGGAAAGTTCAGCCTGGCTGATTATCAATTTCACCTAAGTAACATTATTGAACTCAACATCTGTATGCAGCCGTGGAATCTGGACAGTGTAAACAGAATTGCATATAACTGATGTGGAAAGTAAAAAATGTAGGCTAAACTTCACACCTGCGCAGTAAGCCTCATATTAGGTGGGCTTGGTTAGCGGCGGTTCGCACAGGCGCAGTGTGGACAACCTCGGGGTCGGCTTCCGCACTGAGTACGGAGATCGGGGCGTCGGCAGGGAGCGGAGTGGTCGGCGTGGGACAGTCAACTGCTAGGGGCTGGAGAGAGCCTCAGGTGAGTAAAGCTCATTTTTGATATTTTAGCTGATAACTCCTTTAACAAAATGTGTCAAGCAAGGGTCTAGTATACATTTTGTGTTTAATAAAAGCTTGAAACACAAAATCTAAACTAAATTTCAAAATTACTCTCCAAAATCTCTGATCATTTATACTACCAAGCTGCAGCTGCTCAACCTGCACTAATACAGTTGTAAAGGTAGCCATACATCTAGAGATGATTCATGATAAATTTCAACATGAAATCGCTCGGGAATCAGCCGTGCCAGTTGCCTCGCCGTTGCCCACCCCGTGTAAAAATGTACTCCCATGTGTGCATTTATTCATTACCTGTCCTGTGTCACCCACTGAGTGGTGACCATCTGTATTACATGTACACTGGTGTCCCCCAGTTTAGGCTAGCTAGGTACAGGTAACTCCCAGTATAGGCTAGCTAGGTACAGGTGTAGCCCGGTATAGGCTAGCTAGGTACAGGTGTCCCCCAGTATAGGCTAGGTAGGTACAGTGTCACTCAGTATAGGCTAGCTAGGTACCGCTGTCCTCAAGTATAGGTTAGGTAGGTGCAAGTGTCCCCAGTATAGGCTAGGTAGGTACAGGTGTTACCAGTATAGGCTAGGTAGGTACAGATGTCCCCCAATATAGGCTAGGTAGGTACAAGTGTCCCTAGTACAGGCTAGGTAGGTACAGGTGTTACCCAGTATAGGCTAGGTATGTACAAGTGTTGTTCAGTATAGGCTAGGTAGGTACAGTTGTCTCCAGTATCGGCTAGGTAGGTACAGTTGTCCTCAGTATAGGCTAGGTAGGTACAGGTCAGGTGTCATTCAGTATAGGCTAGGTAGGTACTGGTGTCTCCCTGTATAGGCTAGGTAGGTACTGGTGTCCCACAGTATAGGCTATGTGAACAAAAGTGACAAGCACCCAATTGAGGATAGGCGTGTGCTAAGCTGATATGGTCCAGTAACTCTCAAAAACCTACAGAATTGCAACAAATAATTGCAGCTCTTTAATGCATAAAAGAGTGGTAGTCCACAGCGACAGACGCTGTTTTGGAATGCTTCTTCATCAAGCTGTATAGAGACTATACGGCTTGAAGAAGGAGCATTCCAAAATAGCATCTGTCACTGTGGGCTACCTCTCTTTTATGGATTAAAGAGCTATAAATTACATCTGCGTGGTACTGCTGATTCTTTGTGGAACCCCAATGTAGACTAGGTAGGTACAGGTGTCCTCCAGTATAGGCTAGGTAGGTACAGTTGTCCTCCAGTATAAGCTAGGTAGGTACAGGAGCCCCACAGTTTAAGTTAGCTAGGTGTAGGGACTCCTGTACAATGTAGGCAGCAATAGGGAAGTTAGTATAAGTGCCCCCACCCACAGATCCCCCCCAATCCACCGATCCAGCCGCTTACTCACCAAGCCTTGTTCCAGCAATTGCAGCCTCTCTGCACAGCTCTGGTATCCTCCGGTATGAGGAGGATCATGACTGAGCAGCGCCATGATGTCAATGTCGCCATGACGTCAGTACCGATCCTACTCATTCATACCAGAGGATACCTGAACTGTGCAGAGAGGTTGCTGCAATTGCTGGAACAAGGCTTGGTGACGGTGAGTAAGCAGCTGGATTAGGGGGGATCAGGAGGTGGGGGACATATACTAACTTCCCTGTTGCTGCCTACATTGTACAGGAGCCCCTACACCTCGTTAACTTATACTGCGGGGCTCCTGTACCTAGCAAAACCTCCTGAGTAACATGTCCAACACTGTGTCGGGCATACCACTTTCTGCAAAAATGTCTTGCCTGACTCGTGCATACCGCTCAAGAGGTTAATAAGCAATGCTGCACAGAGTATTATTATTATTATTATTATTATTATTATTATTATTATTATGACTTATATAGCACCAACATTTTCCACATCGCTTTGCAAGGTATATTGGCTTGTCACTATCTAATCGCTGCTATAGTTATATGTCTATGCATGTAGCATGTAGTGTATGTATCATAGTCTGGGCCCAATTTAGGGGTAGTGATGGCCCAAACCTCCGATTTTTGGTTTGCAAACCGCGAACGTGAACTTCCGCAAAAGTTCAGTTTGCGCAAACTTTCGCGGACCACAATAGACTTCAATGGTGAGGCGAACTTTGAAAACTAGAAACACTTATGCTGGCCAGAAAAGTGATGGAAAAGATGTTTCAAGGTGTCCAACATCTGAGTTTTTGCATGGATGAGTGGGATAGACGCCAAAAGTCCCGGGGGAAAATCTGGATTTGTCGCAAAGCAGCGTTTTAAGGGCAGAAATGACATTGAATGCTAAATTGCAGGCCTAAAGTGCTTTAAAACATCTTGCATGTGTATACATCAATCAGGGAGTGTAATTAGAGTACTGCTTCACACTGACACACCAAACTCACTGTGTAACGCACTGCAAACAGCTGTTTCTGTTGTGACGGCCGTGCTGGACTGCTGCGCACTATGGCGAGAATGCTCTTCCTCAGTGATATCAGGTAATGTCTGACTGCCTTATCGACTATCAATGATTCTTTCTCTACCATTGTTAAAGCTTACATCTATTTTTTTAAATTACATTTTCTGCTGGCTGTTCAGTACCTGTAACGAGAATCTGTTATGGAAGGCAAGTCTGCCATAGTGACCGGGGAATCAGGGTTCAATTCCGGTCCGGAGTGGGAGCCTGAGAACCAGCTACCACCACCACACATCCAAGTAAGGACCCATTTGCTGTATAAGTAATGTACCTGCCCTGACCGTGCTCTGTGTTCAGATGGACCCTTGAACTAGCGCAAGATGAGCCAAATCGAAAGCATTTGCCAGGAATGTGTTATGGAGGGCAAGTCTGCCATTCATTCAACTGTGTAAAATTTTTGATGATACTTTCTCAGTACTATGGTGACCACGGGTAATGGCCGGGGAATCCTGGTTCAATTATGGTCCGGAGTGGGAGCCTAAGAAATGGCTACCACCACCACACATCCAAGGAAGGCAGCAGGCACGCTGTGGGCAAAGGAGCAGGAACGGCTACCACCACACATCCAAGGAAGGCAGCAGGCATGGCATGCATGTCCCGAAGTAGTGACCAAAAATAACAATATAGGAGGACTTTTGAGGCCCTGCTGTATATGAGATGAATCAACTTTAAATCCTTTAATGAGAATCTGTTATGGAGGGCAAGTCTGCCATCCATTCAAGTGAAAGATATGCAGACTGCCAGGTATAATACAATGTGCAGTCAAAGATGCAGTGATGCAGTGAAAGGTGTGCAGTGACTGCAAACAGCTGTTTATGTAGTGACGGGCGTGCTGGACTGGTGCGCACCATGACGGGAGTGCAGGTAATGGCGGATTTCCAGCCCATATGGTTGCTGGGCTGAGGTAGCTGAATGACAGAACAGTGACTGTCCAAATTTGGCCTGTCCACAATGAAGCAACTACCTTATTATCGTGGGTGTGCCCCCCTTCCCCGAGACACTCATATTGCCGGCGGTCATTGCTTCATTATGATACACAAGCCCCTTCACCGCGGCAAGGTAATGTTCACGAAGGGGAATGGGCACATGTACATGCCTTTTGTTTTGTTGTTGCAGCTGCTGTGCAGGCAGAAAAATTAGGCAGGCATGTACACGCTCCAGAAAAATTATGATAGCGGCTGCTGCTAGCCTTAAAAATGTAGGAATCCACCTGGAGTCCTGGACCCTGTTGGTGGTGGCTGAGAAGGCACTCAACCGGCCTGTGGGCAGAGATGCTGTGTGGGGAGTGACTTAGTCTTTGGGGCAGGCAGTCACACGGCGTGAAGGCAGAGATGCTGTGTGGGGACTGACTTAGTCTTCAGGCAGGCCTGAGCGTGCTTTGCAGACCAGGCATCCGTGGTCAGATGGACCCTTGACCCAACGCTGTGCACCCGAGATGTCACCACTTGCCTTTCAACATCATGATACAGTTTAGGTATTGCCTTTTTTGAGAAAAAATTGCGGCCTGTTATCTTCCACTGTGGATTTCCTCAGGTGGTCATCCCATTGCAGCTTGTGCTTTGTAATCATGTGCCTTCGTAAGGTAGTTGTCTTGGTTTCCATGGCTCAATTTTCGGTGGCAGAGAGTACAGATGGCATTGCTCTCATCTGAGGCAGACCGCTGAGCCCTGGGGTGATGGCACTTGGGTGGTGGCGGCCGACTGAGTGTTAAGTGGGGTGCCAGAATCAGAGCAGGAGGAGGAAGATTTGTTACGCTTCCGTGCAGAAGCTGAGAAAGATGAGGTGTTCTGTGTTAAATAGTCAACTACATCCTGACAATATTGGGGGTTGATGGCACGTGCCTTCTTCTGAACACTGTATTTTGGTCGAGGGCCGCACAAAATCCCGACAGCGCGACCTCAAACAGACCTGCCAGGGGGCCTGCCTCTGGCTCTGCCTTTTATTTTGTCCATATTGGAGGGGATGAAGTGAAAGGTATGCACTGACTTGACTAATACAATGTGCAGTCACACAGGTGCAGTTAACAGGTATGCTCGGAGTGGTATATCACACTGCATGCACTCACATAGGTAGGTGGGTGCACGGAACACAACAGGTAAGTATATGCAGTGATGGGTAATACAAATGTGCACCTGTCACACACACATACCGGGAACAGGTACAGTGACTGGTGGTATTAAATATGACACTGCGTGTGCTCACGTAGGTAGGTGGGTGCACTGAACACACAACAGGTAGGTTTATGCAGTGATGGGTATTACAAATGTGCACCTGTCACACACACACACACAGGTACCGTCGTGAACAGGTGCAATGACTGGTGGTATTAGCAATGCGTGCGCTCATGTAGGTAGGTAGGTAGGTGCACTGAACAGTGAACAGGTGTAGTGATTGGGATGGGATTACAAATCTGCAGCTGCCTGTCACACACACACAGGTAGTCACTGAATGTGCTGGGCCTGGCAGTGGCACAGTAGGAATTATACCAAAGGCCAGCTGCGACTGACTGACAGGGCTGTATATAATGCAAGAGGGCCACACACAAAAAAAATAGATCACAAGAACAAGATTAGCTCTTAAAAGAGCTGTTGAGAGGTGCTTGTTTAGCAATAAGAATCAGCAAGGAGCAAGCTAACAAGCCTACAAGAGCCTAACTAAGCTTTCCCTATGAGAGTCTACAGCAGCTCTCCCTTCTCTAAATACTGCAGGCACACGAGTGAGTCCAATGCCTGACACTTCCTGCCTTTTATAAGGGGGGTCGTGCTCCAGGAGGGAGTGTACCCTGATTGGCTACAATGTGCCTGCTGACTGTGTGGTAGAGGGTCAAAGTTGACCCTAATGATGCACTATGGGGGCGAATCGAACTTCCGGAAAAGTTTGCAGTTCTCCGCGAACGCGAACCACGGAAGTTCGCCGGGAATCGTTCGCCGGCGAACCGTTCGGGCCATCTCTATTTAGGGGGAAGCCAATAATCTTATCTGTATGTTTTTGGGATGTGGGAAGAAACTGGAGAGCCGTGAGAAAACCCACACAGACACAGGGAGAACATACAAACTCCATTCAGATAGTGCCCTGGCTGGGATTCAAAACAGGGACCCAGTGCTTCAAGGTGAGAATGCTAACCGCTACGCCACCATGCTGCCTAACTATACCCTGGTGGTGCCTAATCCTAACTTCCCCGCCCCCGATGGTTCCTAAACCTAACCTTCCCCTCCTGCCACAGTGCTGCAATTTGCGGCAATGAGAGTACATGAGGAGGTACAAGTCTTCCAGCAGGCTAGCCCCTTCGCACTAATGCCTGATGCGGTTAACCCGGGAGAGGCTGCTGGGGGGCAGTTAGGTAGGAAAAGAGGGGGGCAGAGGAGATTGGGGGGGGAGCAGTGGTCATCTGGACACCTTCCAGTAGTAGTACATGCCTGCTCTACCTGTTTTTCCTACTTACGGTAGTTCAGCTCTGGTAACCTTTAAGAGAAAAGACATTTAAATTCTGCTTGGAACCTTGTATCTAGTCACCATGCTTTACAAACCATTATTTAAGAAGTCCAGGAGCATTAACATCTCTTTTTAAACAACATATCTATATTTTATTTATCTCTATTTATTGATGTCTTTAAGTATTCACATCTAAATGCAGTAGATGATTGTTCACAATTTGCAAAGGTTTTGTAGAAAACCAGCCAAAATCAATATAAATAAGTTGTAAGAAGGCTGAATAAACTTAATAAAGTTTAGAAACACATTAAGCAGCTTCTAATTGAAAACATATTTTGTATTTGAAGATACAAGCTTAGATCAAAGCAGATATAAGGCAAAAACTGAAGCGTATACAAAGCAACTGAAGGTAAATTCTTTTTGTATGTATAGTATGTTTGCCAAATTCATATTTGCACAGGTTTAACCACTTGAAGACTGCAGTGCTAAACCCCCTAAAGACCAGGCCATTTTTTACAATTCAGACCACTGCAGTTATAACTGTTTATTGCTCGGTTATACAACTTACCACCCAAACAAATTTTACCTCCTTTTCTTGTCACTAATACAGCTTTCTTTTGGTGCTATTTAATTGCTGCTGCGATTTGTACTTTTTATTATATTCATCAAAAAAGACATCAATTTTGTCAAAAAAATGATTTTTTTAACTTTCTGTGCTGACATTTTTCAAATAAAGTAAAATTTCTGTATACATGCAGCGCGAAAAATGTGGACAAACATGTTTTTGATTAAAAAAAAACCATTCAGCCTATATTGATTGGTTTGGGTAAAAGTTATAGCGTTTACAAACTATGGTGCAAAAAGTGAATTTTCCCATTTTCCAGCATCTCTGATTTTTCTGACCACCTGTCATGTTTCATGAGGGGCTAGAATTCCAGGATAGTATAAATACCCCCCAAATGACCCCATTTTGGAAAGAAGACATCCAAAAGTATTCACTGAGAGGCATGGTGAGTTCATAGAAGATTTTATTTTTTGTCACAAGTTAGCGGAAAATGACACTTTGTGACAGAAAAAAATAATAATAAAAAGTTTCCATTTCTGCTAACTTGTGACAAAAAAAAATGAAATCTGCCAGACACTCACCATGCCCCTCTCTGAATACTTTGGGATGTCTACTTTCCAAAATGGGGTCATTTGTGGGGTGTGTTTACTGTCCTGGCATTTTGGGGGTGCTAAATTGTAAGCACCCCTGTAAAGCCTAAAGGTGCTCATAGGACTTTGGGCCCCTTAGCGCACCTAGGCTGCAAAAAAGTGTCACACATGTGGTATCGCCGTACTCAGGAGAAATAGTATAATGTGTTTTGGGGTGTATTTTTACACATACCCATGCTGGCTGGGAGAAATATCTCTGTAAATTAGATTTTTTAGATTTTTTTTACACACAACTGTCCATTTACAAAGATATTTCTCCCGCCCAGCATAGGTATGTGTAAAAAATACACCCCAAAACACATTGTACTACTTCTCCCGAGTACAGCGATACCACATGTGTGGCACCTTTTTGCACCCTAACTGCGCTAAGGGGCCCAAAGTCCAATGAGTACCTTTAGGATTTCACAGGTCATTTTGAGACATTTGGTTTCAAGACTACTCCTCACGGTTTAGGACCCCTAAAATGCCAGGGCAGTATAGGAACACCACAAATGACCCCATTATAGAAAGAAGACACCCCAAGGTATTCCGTTAGGAGTATGGTGAGTTCATAGAAGATTTTACTTTTTGTCACAAGTTAGCGGAAAATGACACTTTGTGAAAAAAACATTAAAAATCAATTTCCGCTAACTTGTGACAAAAAAAATAAAAGCTTCTATGAACTCACCATACTCCTAACGGAATACCTTGGGGTGTCTTCTTTCTACAATGGGGTCATTTGTGGTGTTCCTATACTGCCCTGGCATTTTAGGCGCCCTAAACCGTGAGGAGTAGTCTTGAAACCAAATGTCTCAAAATGACCTGTGAAATCCTAAAGGTACTCATTGGACTTTGGGCCCCTTAGCGCAGTTAGGGTGCAAAAAAGTGCCACACATGTGGTATCGCTGTACTCGGGAGAAGTAGTATAATGTGTTTTGGGGTGTATTTTTACACATACCTATGCTGGGTGGGAGAAATATCTCTGTAAATGACAATATTTTGATTTTTTTTACACACAATTGTCCATTTACAGAGATATTTCTCCCACCCAGCATGGGTATATGTAAAAATACACCGCAAAACACATTGTACTACTTCTCCCGAGTACAGCGATACCACATGTGTGGCACTTTTTTGCACCCTAACTGCGCTAAGGGGCCCAAAGTCCAATGAGTACCTTTATGATTTCACAGGTCATTTTGAGAAATTTAGTTTCATGACTACTCCTCACGGTTTAGGGCCCCTAAAATGCCAGGACAGTATAGGAATCCCACAAATGACTACATTTTAGAAAGAAGACACCCCAAGGTATTCAGTTAGGAGTATGGTGAGTTCATAGAAGATTTTATTTTTTTGTCACTAGTTAGAGGAAAATGACACTTTGTGAAAAAAACAATAAAAATCAATTTCCGCTAACTTGTGACAAAAAAAATAAAATCTTCTATGAACTCACCATACTCCTAACTGAATACCTTGGGGTGTCTTCTGCCTAAAATGGGGTAATTTGTGGGGTTCCTATACTGTCCTGGCATTTTAGGGGCCCTAAACTGTGAGGAGTAGTCTTGAAACCAAATTTCTCAAAATGACCTGTGAAATCCTAAAGGTACTCATTGGACTTTGGGCCCCTTAGCGCAGTTAGGGTGCAAAAAAGTGCCACACATGTGGTATCCCCGTACTCAGGAGAAGTAGTATAATGTGTTTTGCGGTGTATTTTTACACATACCCATGCTGGGTGGGAGAAATATATCTGTAAATGGACAATTGTGTGTAAAAAAATGGAAAAAGTTGTCATTTACAGAGATATTTCTCCCACCCAGCATGGGTATGTGTGAAAAGACACCCCAAAACACATTATACTACTTCTCCTGAGTACGGGGATACCACATGTGTGACACCTTCTTGCAGCCTAGCTGTGCAAAGAGGCCCACAGTCTAATGAGTTTCACAGGTCAATTTTACTCATTTGTTTTCCAGACTACACCTCACGGTTTTGGGCCCCTAAAATGCCAGGGAAGTATAGGAACCCCACAAGTGATCCCATTTTGGAAAGAAGACACCCCAAGGTATTCCATGAGGGGTATGATGAGTTCATAGAATATTTTATTTTTTGACACAAGTTAGTGGAAATGGATTTTTTAGTTTTTTTTCTCACAAAGTGTCATTTTCCACTAACTTGTGACAAAAAATAAAATCTTCTATGAACTCACCATACCCCTCATGGAATAACTTGGGGTGTATTCTTTCTAAAATGGGGTCACTTGTGGGGTTCCTATACTGCCTTGGCATTTTAGGGGCCCTAAATTGTGAGGAGTAGTCTGGAAACCAAATAATTAAAATTGACCTGTGAAATTCTAAAGGTACTCATTGGACTTTGGGCCCCTTTGCACAGCTAGGCTGCAAAAAAGTGTCACACGTGTGGTATCGCTGTACTCAGGAATAATAGTATAATGTGTTTTGGGGTGTATTTCACACATAACCAATCCTGTGTGTGAGAAATATCTCTGTAAATGACAATTTTTTCCATTTTTTTTACACTAAATTGTCATTTACAGAGATATTTCTCCCACCAAGCATGGGTATGTGTGGAAAGACACCCCAAAACACATTATACTACTACTCATGAGAATGGCAATACCACATATGTGACACTTTTTTGCAGGCTAGCTGCGCAAACTTGCCCAAAGTCCAATGAGCACCTTTAGGCTTTACAAGGGTGCTCACAATTTAGGCCCCCACCAAACTATTCCAGGACAGTAAAACACCCCAGAAATGACCCCATTTTGGAAAGAAGAGACCCCAAGGTATTCCACGAGGGGCATACTGAGTTCATATAAAATTTTATTTTTTGTCATAAGTTAGCGGAAAATGACACTTTGTGGGAAAAAAAAATAAAAAAATCCATTTCTGCTAACTTATGACAAAAAATAAAATCTTCTATGAACTCACCATGCCCCTCAGCAAATACCTTGGGGTGTCTTCTTTCTAAAATGGGGTCACTTGTGGGGGTCTGTCCTGGCATTTTAGCGTCTCCACAATCATTACATGTATGGCCAGTATTAGGCGTTTCTGCTATACTCCTTATATTGGGCATACGAGTGATGCACTTTTTTCTCCATAAAAGAAAAAATGAACGGCAAAGATTCTCACATTCGCATTGATCAATGTGGATGAAAAAATATCTGCAGAAATATGTGAAAAAAGGGGGGGGGGGCATGGCGTTTGCCAGGACATAGGAGCACCGCCCACAAAATTTTCCAAACCCACTTTGCTCCTATGGCCTGGCAAACCAGATTAATCCATTCACATCGATCGATGTGGATGAAAAAAACCTTTGCCAGTTTTGATACAAAGTGCTTGCCAAAGCATAGGAGCTCCAACACCACCCCTCAGCTCATATGCCTTGACAAACGTATCTTACTGCGGAGGAGAAATCTCGTCCTGCAGCGCTGCATGCACCGACTTGTGTGTAATCTGACAGACGCGCAATGCTTCTGTCAGGATGCACCATCAGTGCTGCAGCTGGTTGGTCGATCAGTCGTTCGCTCGGTCCACCTGGAAGGGTAAAGGATGGAAAAAGAGAGAGAAAACATACAAAAAAAAAACCAAGCAAGCAGCAATGCAAGAAATTCATTAACATTAACATTCGTAAACTTTATTAAACCTTTTTAACCAAACAATAACATTTGGAACTTTTGCTTACCTGTTTTTTTTTTGTTTGTTTTTAACTTACCTTCCGAGGACAAACTTCTCCTTCCCCATGGGACAGTGTGCAAAGCGCAAATCGCACAGAGATGTAGCGAAGTACACTATGCACTTTGTCCCAAGTGAAAGGAGAGGTTTCTGGCAGCCCTGTGTATTTGGGTCTCTCAAAAGCAGATGTCTGGTTTCACACACAGGAGTCGCGCAGTAGCGTAGGTATGCACTAGCTTTAAGTCAACCACTTCCGGCGTAAGGGGGGACCGCAAAGTGGGACTTTCGCTAGGCAATATGCTGCAACCATCACTCCAATGTATTTGGGTCTCTCAAAAGCAGATGTCTGGTTTCACACACAGGAGCCGCGCAGTAGCGTAGGTATGCACTAGCTTTAAGTCAACCACTTCCGGCGTAAGGGGGGACCGCAAAGTGGGACTTTCGCTAGGCAATATGCTGCAACACATCGCTCCAGTGTGAAAGAGCCTTGAGAGACTACTACTGTGTCTCACGTTCCCTACTCCAATAGCGAATGTGTTCGTGGAACTTTTCAAAACACTCCCCTATGCATAGGGCAGGCTGGTCAGGACAGTAGGGACAATAAAAAGTGGTGTCACGCCTCATTCCATTCCTCTTACAGACACGACAATGTTTTCTTGGGGTGCGTTGACCTGGGGTACTCGGAAAGACATAAGCATAGTGTCTTTCATGTAGCCGGCTAACTACATCAGGGGGATTGGCCACGGCCCCTCCTGGATACAGGAGTTCCGAAATGATCTCTTCCTGAAATTTAAGGAAGGATCCTGTTCTCCCAGCCTTACTGTAGAGAACAAAGCTGTTGTACATTGCCAATTGAATCAAGTAAATAGCCACTTTCTTATACCAGCGGCTGGTCCTTCGGGAAACTAAATAGGGAGCCAACATCTGGTCATTGAAGTCCACCCCTCCCATGTTTAAATTATAGTCGTGGACGGCGAGGGGTTTCTCAACAACCTCAGTTGCTCGCTGAATTTGGACTGTCGTGTCTCCGTGAATGGTCGACAGAAGGTAAACGTCCCTCTTGTCCTTCCATTTCACTGCAAGAAGGTCGTCATTACACAAGGCAGCCCTCTCCCCCCGTGCAAGTCGGGTAGCAGTGAGATATTGGGGGAAGCCCCGGCGACTAGGCCGCACGGTGCCACAGCAAGGAATTCCGAGTATCTTCAAATGCTGATAGAGGGCCACACTTGTGTAGTAGTTGTCCACATAGAGATGGTACCCCTTGTGGAATAAGGGTGACACCAAGTCCCACACAATCTTGCCACTGCACCCCAGGTAGTCAGGGCATCCGACCGGCTCCAATTTTGTGTCTTTGCCCTCATAGACCCTAAAGCGATATGTATAGCCTGTGGCCCTTTCACAGAGCTTATACAGCTTGACCCCATACCGGGCGCGCTTGGTTGGGATGTACTGCTTAATGCCAAGGCGCCCGGTAAAATGTACGAGGGACTCGTCTATACAGATGTTCTGTTCAGGGGTGTAAGCATCTGCAAATTTGGATGACAGGTGGTCTATGAGGGGCCGAAATTTGTGGAGCCGGTCATAGTCAGCGTGGCCTCTTTCATGACAGGTTGTATCATCATTAAAGTGCAGGAAGCGCAGGATGTCCTCAAAACGTGACCTGGACATGGCAGCAGAGTACATGGGCATGTGATGTATTGGGTGCGTAGACCAATAGGACCGCAATACATTTTTTTTTGTTAGACCCATGTTAAGGAGAAGGCCCAAAAAGATTTTAAATTCGAAAACTGTGACCTGTTTCCACCGAAAAGGCTGGGCATGGGAGCTGTTCGGATTGGCGGTGATAAATTGTGTGGCCTTACGGTTGGTCTCTGCCACGACTAAGTCGTAGAGATCCTCGGTGAAGATCAGATGAAAAGCGTCTAGGGCCGATCCTAGATGATCTGTCTCCACCTGGACTCCAGACTGGGCGGTGAAAGGGGGCACTACGGGTGCGGCGGAATTAGGGAACTTCCAATGAGGGTTTGCCAGCACCTCTGGGAGCCTAGGGGTACTACGGGCCCGTGTTTCTGGTGGCTGCGACTGGGGTCTTACTGCACGTACCACCGAACCAGTTTCAACTGCCATGCTGGTGCTCGCCACTTCACCAGGGTCTACGGCAGTACTGGTTTCAAGTCCAGGATGTGCTGCGCTGTTGGTGCATGCCACACCATCAAAATCTGGATCAGCGCTAGCACCACTCTGCTGGCCTTGAGGTTGATCCTGCGCAACCTGTGGTCCACTGACATGGGGTCGGGAACGCCTGGCGCTAGCAGGGACCACAACCTCGTCATCAGAACTATCGGTCAGAGAGTCACTGTCCTCTACAGGTTCATATTCTGAGCCGGATTCATCGGATGAGAAGTCCCAATCACTCTCACCCGACTCGGCCATAATACTGTAGGCCTCTTGCAGGGAATACATCTTTTTTGCCATTTTGGGCTGCTAAATGTAGGGGGTATTCCTCTGAGACCACCCAGGAAAAAATGCACCTGTCTAGCAAATGGGAGTATTTGTTAAGTAAAGAGCTGCGATCGCTCAGTTTTGATTTAAAAAAAAAAATCAAAACTGATCTTTATAGCGTCGCAGCTATTGTGTTTTTTTGCAGTGATCAGAAAACAAAAATTTCTTTCACTTGGTGGGGAGGGCTGAACGCAAGTGCAGCAGAACGATCAGGCCTGATCGGGCAAACACTGCATTTTTAGTGGAGCCTACTCTAAGGTGACCCTAACGTACTTATATAGATCTGACTGTGATCAGTACTGATCACTTACAGATACTATATAGTACCAATGCAGATTAGCGACAGTGATTACGCTAATCAGCGACTTATAGTGATTGCGGTGTAGTGGGCTGGGCGCTAACTACCTAACAAAAGGGGCCTAGCTAACTCACTGGCCAAAAAAACAGTGCACAGGCAATATAGATGTCACTCAGACCTCGATCAGAGCTGTGACAGGCGACCAGATATCAATCACAGTGCCGCTGTCAGATTCCAACAAATGTAAACAGCAATTGGAATCACAGGGAAATCACAGATGATCAAACACCAATCACTAATCAATCAATCAGATGTCAAAAATCAGTACACAGACAATAGATGTCACTCAGATCTCACTCAGACCTCGATCAGAGCTGTGACAGGCGACCAGATATCAATCACAGTGCCACTGTCAGATGCCAACCAATGTAAACGGCAATTGAAATCTCAGGCAATCAGATGATCAAATACCAATCACTAATCAATCAATCAATCGTCAAAAATCAGTGCACAGACAATAGATGTCACTCAGACCTCGATCAGAGCTGTGACAGGCGACCAGATATCAATCACAGCGCCGCTGTCAGATGCCAACCAATGTAAACAACAATTGAAATCTCAGGCAATCACAGATGATCAAATACCAATCACTAATCAATCAATCAATCAGATGTCAAAAATCAGTGCACAGACAATAGATGTCACTCAGACCTCGATCAGAGCTGTGACAGGCGACCAGATATCAATCACAGTGCCGCTGTCAGATGCCAACCAATGTATACAGCAATTGAAAACACAGGGCAATCACAGATTATCAATAATCACAACGCAATCAATCAATCAGAAGTCAAAAAACTGTGCACAGGCAATGATGTCACTCACATGCCACTCACATGTCACACAGACCTCGATCAGAGCTGTGACAGGCGACCAGATGACACTCAGAACTCAGTCAGACGCCTTGGCAGGGCCAGTGAGGGGGGTAGTGGGGGTGATCAGCGGCGATCGGGTGGGGGATCGAGCGGGGAAACGTGTGTGGCTTACTGAGCAGGGCTGCCATTCTCTCTCCTGGTGGTCCGGGCGCGCTGTGACCAGGAGAGGAGGAGGCAGCCAGTATAATACACGTTGTTTACATAACAACGTGTATTATACACTTGAGATAGGCCTATTTGAAAGATCGCAGCCCACCGGCGCTGCTAATTGGCCGGCGGGCTGATGACACAGGGGGGCTGCAAGTCATGCCGGGCGATGTGCGCGCGCATGCGCGCGCGATCGCCCGCATTTCTGTTTGACAGGACCTTCCGCCAATCGGCGTTAGGCGGTCCTGGGGCTGCCGCCGCGGCCACGCCTACTGGCGTGACGCGGGCGGCAGCTGGTTAAAGGACACCTGAGGCGAGAGGGGTATGGAGGCTTCCATATTTATTTCCTTTTATCCTCCATAGCAGAATGATCACTTTCATATTTTAGGGTCTAAAACGGTGCATTTTTTTTCACAAGTTTTTAGACCCTAACGCCACGGGGACCATGCCCACTCCCCTCTAGATTGTGTGACCCCCAGGTGGTGAACTGGCCGCAGCGTCTAATAGACTATTTGTGTCTTCAATACAGGGCTTTGGGTGCCATCTTCTCGTAGTCCTGCTATTCCTGTCAGCGGCGGAGATTTGCACTGGCTGCAGGAAGATCGTCGGGGTAGCTGCGCGCCAGAGGCCAGCCGGGAGAGGAGACTTCTGCAAATGAATCAATGCTTTTTTTACAGGTGCACATTATTTTCTGGTGAAACGCTGCCCACATGATCATTATTTTCTAGTGAAACATTGCTGCATTAAGATTATTTTATGGTGAAACATTGCTGCATTATGATTATTTTATGGTGAAAGATTGCCACATTACAATTATTTTATGGTAAAAGATTGCCGCATTACTATTATTTTCTGGTGAAAGATTGCCGCATTACGATTATTTTATGGAGAGAGATTGCCGCATTATGATTATTTTATGGTGAAATGCTGCCCACATTATGATTATTATACATCAAAAAGAAAAGCCATCCATACAGCAATAATAATAATAATAATAAATCAGAAATATTTTTCTCCAAAGTATCAAAATCTTTATTTAATGGGTAATGTATCAGAATAAAAACAATTTAAAAAACTACCACATACAACAGGTCTGAGCGTCTACAATAGATTAGAGTCAATAATTCTCATAATACAATTCACAATGAAATGTATATATCATATATTATATATATAACAGGCTAAGGAGCGCAGGCTAGATATAGATAAAAGGCATATACTGGACCAATGAGCAAAGCAAAAGAGGAAAACCAAACATTGTGTATATAGATACAAACTCCCAGTCCGGGTCTGAGAAAGTAAGGTGAAGATGGATAACACAAAGCTTAGCATACAGTTGGCACAGAGACCTCCGTAGATTAGAAAGTAACAAATATCTTACCACAAGCGCCCCCACAAAGATGTCCGCCACATTATGATTATTTTCTGATGAAACATTGCTGCATTACGATTATTTTCTGGTGAAAGATTGCCCCATTATGAATATTTTCATGGGGGGGGGGGCACCACGGGGAGGGGGGGCGCCACAGGTTTTCTCGCCTGGGGTGACAAAATGGCTGAAGGCGCCCCTGTTTCTCACCCTCCTGCCTCCACCCCCTCCCCTTGCTTGTACAGTTGTGAAAATCATATAAGTACAAGGATATATAGTAAAAAAATATTTTTTAAGAGACAAAAAAGTTTCAAGATGATCTTAAATTTTAATGTATCAAAAAGTTATTTTGTGAAAACAAAGTTCACAAATCTTCAAACAAATTAATCTTTGTACACAACATCCCATTATCAAGTACCAAAAACATATGTTGAAAATTGTTTAAAAAGGCGACAACGTCGACTTGCTTCGGAATAACCTTCTTCAGGTCTTCACAAACAATTGTAATCTGTAATATACAGGACAAAAATTGGGACGGGTACATCTGGACAAAATCAAGCCAGGAATCACCACTTAGACTAACATTGGACACAGCACACAGGCAAGATGTACCTGGTACATCTTGTCTGTGTGCTGTGTCCAATGTTAGTCCAATGTTAGTATAAGTGGTGTTTCCTGGCTTGATTTTGTCCAGATGGCACCCGTCCCAATTTTTGTCCTGTATAATACAGATTACAATTGTTTGTGAAGGCCTGAAGAAGGTTACTCCGAAAAAACAAGTCAACATTGTCACCTTTTTAAACAATTGCATATTTCAACATGTGTTTTTGGTACAAAGATGAATTCGTTTGAAGATGTGTGAACTTTGTTTTTACAAAATAACTTTTTGATACATTAAAATTTAAGATCATCTTGAAACTTTTTGTCTCTTCACAAATATTTTTTTTACTATATATCCTTGTACTTACAGTGGTGTGAAAAACTATTTGCCCCCTTCCTGATTTCTTATTATTTTGCATGTTTGTCACACTTAAATGTTTCTGCTCATCAAAAACTGTTAACTATTAAAGTCAAAGATAACATAATTGAACACAAAATGCAGTTTTAAATGATGGTTTTTATTATTTAGTGAGAACAAAACTCTCAAAACCTACATGGCCCTGTGTGAAAAAGAAATTGCCTCCTGAACCTAATAACTGGTTGGGCCACCCTTAGCAGCAATAACTGCAATCAAGCGTTTGTGATAACTTGCAATGAGTCTTTTACAGGCTCTGGAGGAATTTTGGCCCACTCATCTTTGCAGAATTGTTGTAATTCAGCTTTATTTGAGGGTTTTCTAGCATGAACCGCCTTTTTAAGGTCATGCCACAACATCTCAATAGGATTCAGGTCAGGACTTTGACAAGGCCACTCCAAAGTCTTCATTTTGTTTTTCTTCAGCCATTCAGAGGTGAATTTTCTGGTGTGTTTTGGGTCATTGTCCTGCTGCAGCACTCAAGATCGCTTCAGCTTGAGTTGACGAACAGATGGCCGGACATTCATGGTTCCATCTATCACAGCATGCCTTCCAGGTCCTGAAGCAGCAAAACAACCCCAGACCATCACACTACCACCACCATATTTTACTGTTGGTATGATGTTCTTTTGCTGAAATGCTGTGTTACTTCTATGCCAGATGTAACGGGACACGCACCTTCCAAAAAGTTCAACTTTTGTCTCGTCGGTCCACAAGTTATTTTCCCAAAAGTCTTGGCAATCATTGAGATGTTTTTTTTTAGCAAAATTGAGACGAGCCTTAATGTTCTTTTTGCTTAAAAGTGGTTTGCGCCTTGGATATCTTCCATGCAGGCCGTTTTTACCCAGTCTCTTTCTTATGGTGGAGTCGTGAACACTGACCTTAATTGAGGCAAGTGAGGCCTGCAGTTCTTTAGATGTTGTCCTGCGGTCTTTTGTGGCCTCTCGGATGACTTTTCTCTGCGCTCTTGGGGTAATTTTGGTCTGCCGGCCACTCCTGGGAAGGTTCATCACTGTTCCATGTGTTTGCCATTTGTGGATAATGGCTCTCACTGTGGTTTGCTGGAGTCCCAAAGCTTTAGAAATTGCTTTATAACCTTTACCAGACTGATAGATTTCAATTACAGTACTTTTGTTCTCATGTGTTCCTGAATTTCTTTGGATCTTGGCCGGATGTCTAGCTTTTGAGGTGCTTTTGGTCCACTTCTCTGTGTCAGATAGCTCCTATTTAAGTGATTTCTTGATTGAAACAGGTGTGGCAGTAATCAGGCTTTGGGGGTGACTACAGAAATTGAACTCAGGTGTAATAAACCACCTTTAAGTTATTTTTTAACAAGGGGGGGCAATCACTTTTTCACACAGGGCCATGTAGATTTGGAGGTTTTTTTCCTCACTAAATAATAAAAACCATCATTTAAAACTGCATTTTGTGTTCAATTAGGTTATCTTTGACTAATAGTTAACGGTTTTTGATGAGCAGAAACATTTAAGTGTGACAAACATGCAAAAGAATAAGAAATCAGGAAGGGGGCAAATAGTTTTTCACACCACTGTATATGGTTATATTATTGGTGTTCTGGCACGCCATTGAAGATATGGTTTTTGGTCTCCCAATTTTTCCAATTACAGTGTACAGTTGTGAAACACAGGCTGGGGGCTGAAATTATTTGTCTGTGATCTGTCCACACAGGAGCAGCTTGCTAGCAAGTAAAGATTAAAGCATGCAAGCAAATTATCCAAGTACATCTGTAGGTAACTTTTCTTCAATAATAGCACCATCTTTTAGACAATCTGTTCTACTCAAACACCTCAACGTTCTGTTTGTGATGTTTACATTTGTTTCCTATCATTGCTGAAATAGTTAGCCTTAATTTTATTACCTGAGTTAGGCAAAAAAATATCCAAAGCTTGTCATACAAACCTTGATTTTAATCACCCAAATGTGCCCCACCAGCCAGCCATTGTGCCCCACCCAAAAATTTAAATTTGGGACCGCCACTGCCAGCATGGAACCCGGTATGTCATTTGGTCCTACCTCAACTAGCTTTACCCAAACAAAAATAAATATTATTACCATGGCACAGGCTAGTTATTCCATGCCTCAGGTCCTCCATGGCCACAGGGTCAGCCATGCTACCCCCTTACCAGCATGGCACCCAGTATGTCATTTGGCCCTAATTCAATTGGCTTTACTCTAAAAAATATAATAATATTATTACCCTGACACATGCCACTTACTCAAGGCCTCTGTGGTTACAGGCAAATAATAATAATAATTCCTTTTTTTGTATAGCGCCTTTCTCCTGTCGGACTCAAAGCGCTTGCGAGGCAGCCACTAGAGCGCACTCAGTAGGCAGTAGCAGTGTTAGGGAGACTTGCCCAATGAACTCCTTACTGAATAGGTGCTGGCTTACCGAGTCGGAAGAGCCAGGATTTGAACCCAGGACTCCTACATCAGAGGCAGAGCCCTTAACCATTACACTATCCAGCCACTGTTGCCAGTACACTGGCAAAGCTATCCTGCACCAGCCACCAGCATGGCTCCCAGTTATTAATTTATAGTTATAATAGATTAATTAGCCAGTAATTAATTTATTAATACTACTATTGGCTTTACCTAAACTTAGACTATTTTGTGCACATGCATCACATAAAATAGGATAAAGAAACATTAAAGTTACTAGAATGTAACACATTTCAGCAGGGTTACTCTGTGCTGCCTCTCTAATTAACATCCTCCTTGACTGATATGTGAGTTGTTGTGGCAGGTTTGTTATGGTACCATGTTTTTTCCCTTTGAAATTATGGCTTTGTTGGTGCTCTGGGGTATAGTGAAAGCTTTATACAGTATATTTTTTATAACCCTGTCCTATCTTGTGCTTATCCAGGCCTAACAAGGCCTCCACTACTGACTGAGGCCTAATAAGAACACTCTTCTATTGAAGTCTAGTGAGGAGCCTCCCTTATTAAGGCCTAATAAGAGCCCTCCCTGATCGAGGCCTAACAAGGACCTTCCCCTAACTGTGCCTAACAGCTAACACTAACCACCGCACTATTTTACACTGGAGTACAGCTGCACATTTGTATTCGAACTCCAGTGCACTTTTTTCCAGTAAGCCCACCACGCTCCCTGCAGAGTTCCCTTGCACTGTAGTGGAAGGGCTCATTCACACTTGTGCGTTTTCAGAGCGATTTCAGCTTTGCTAAAATCGGTAGCGATTTGAAAGACGTTTGCACAATGAAAGTGTATGGAAGTGTTCTCATCTAAGCGTTTAGCGATTTGCTGAAACGCAAACTTGTTGCGTGCAGCGTTTTCTGAGCGATTCTGGAGTGATTAGCGATTCCATAAAAGTATTTGAATTGAACTAGAAATCGCAAAACGCTAATCGCTGGAAAAACGCTCTCTATACAGTGAAAAATCGCTAGGAAAAAACGCCAAAAAAACGCTCAGCGTTTTGCATTAGCGGTTAGCGATTTCTAGTGTGAATGGGACCTAACTCTTATATTTCTATGTTTTGCGGGTGTCCACTATTTTTTGGGGGGAGGGGACCTCATGCCCAAATTTCAAACTGTAGCCACTAGCAAATATTTTCCAGTATTTGCACAGGTGCCTATGGCACACCCAAACTTTGCTGACGCCAGGCGCACCCAAATTGTCTGTTTCATTCCCTAGTGCCTATCCATTGTAGTCAACCAGTAAGTAACCTGAGGCCAGAGTAGTTCCACCATGAAGCAGCACAGACTGCATTTAATTTGTACAATTTTTGTTTACTACTCTAACTGCATGACAGAACCATTGTTAGATCATTAGGCTTAAAGAAAAAAAAATGTTTCCCTTAAAGAGACACAGAAGTGAAAAAAAACTATGATATTATGATTTGTATGTGTAGTACAGCTAAGAAATAAAACATTAAGATCAGATACATCAGTCTAATTGTTTCCAGTACAGAAAGAGTTAAGAAACTCCAGTTGTTATCTCTATACAAAAAAGCCATTATCTCTACGACTTTCAAAGTCATGGAGAGGGCTGTTTTCTGACTTTTATTATCTCAACTGTTAGTTAACTATTTACTTTTCCTCTGGCAGAGGAGAGGTCATTAGTTCACAGACTGCTCTGAAAGAATAATTTTGAATGCTGAGTGTTGTGTAATCTGCACATATTAGAGAATGATGCAATGTTAGAAAAACACTATATACCTGAAAATAAAAATATGAGAATATTTTCTTTGCTGCTAATCTTCTAGTAATTATTCATAGTACACAACCAATTCATTATATCATATATTTTTTTCGCTTCAGTTTCTCTTTAAGGATTATACATTAATACAAAAACTTTCTTTGGTTGAAAGCTCATTTAACCTGATCCTGAAGTGTTTTGCTGTTCATTTATTTTATTTTTTTCTTTTCTTTATGCAGCCTAAAATATATCTTGTTGACCTTTACTATGTTTAAAATGCCTTTATGAATTATGAAATCTAATGTATACTTTTGCAAACAAACTGCATCTATTCAAAGTATAAACCTTCCATTCAAAGCACTGAATCTAAAACTCCAGTCTGCATTGTACAATAGTGTTATATCATCTGCTTTTCAAATGCATAAAGGGGCAGAAAGTATATAGTTTGCATTTTTTTCAATATACATTTTAATAAGGTCATGTTTGTAAAGGTTAAAAACCTAGTTCTATCTCCCATTGCTTAATCCACCTGACAGTCAATTTGAATTAAGTATCAATGCAGTAGGGTTTGACATTTCAGGTCTACATTTTTACCAATAAATATATTGAAAGTATTTGGCTGGCTGAGTCCTGGAATGATTATGATCGTAATCAACAAATTACGATTTTGCAAAATTTTGCGTACATTTTCGCAATTACGCTTATACGTAATTACGATTTGCAAATTCAATTGATTTTGTGTAGTCATTCATAATTTCGCATAAAATTTTGCAAAATTTTGCGTAATTTCTTGCTAACTTTAGCAGGGAATAGCAAAGCCATCATACATGCTATTGACACCAAATTTGCTACATATGTTAAGGAGTATTGTGGACACAAAAAAATAATTTTTCAAAAAGACCTTATAGTTTTTGAGAAATTCGATTTTAAAAATGCAAGTAAAAATGGTTTTTAAACTTAAAAAAATGACAGTTTGAAAACCATTTTTCTTTGCATTTTAAAATCAAATTTATCAAAAAGTACAGGGTCTTTTTGAAAAATTATTTTTGTGACTTATACCCACTATTCTGCTTAACATATGTAGCAAATTTGGTAGCAATGGAATGTATGGGGGCTTTGCTATTAACCTCTAAATTCGGCCCAAAATAATGCATAATTTCATGAAAAATTACACACAATTTTGAAATACTACTTTTACATACGAAATTGATTAAGATTTTCTCTAAAATTTCGCATTACTATTACGATGCGTAACTGCAAATTTCGATGCAAAATTTCGCACATGCAAAATTTCGGCCCACCACTGTCCTGGAATTGCTTTTGAGAGAAAATTAAAATTTCATAGGAAAGATCAGGTATCTGGTAGCTTTTCAAATCCCTTTCCATCTCATCATCACCCACAGGAAGCCAGGCAGGTAGGATCTCGGTAGGTGCACTGACCAGTCTATCTCAGTTAGAGATGGCCCGAACCTCCGATTTTCAGTTTGCGAACCGCGAACGCGAACTTCCGCAAAAGTTTGCGAACATGCGAAATTCCGCGAACCGCAAAAGACTTCAATGGGTAGGCAAACTTTGAAAATTAGAAACATTTATGCTGGCCAGAAAAGTGATGGAAAAGATGTTTCAAGGGGTCTAACACCTGGAGAGGGGCATGGCGGAGTGGGATACATGTCAAAACTCCCCAGGAACAATCATTATTTGTCATGCAGCAGCATTTTAAGGGCAGAAATCACATTTTATTGCTAAATTGGAGGCCTAAAGTGCTTTAAAACATCTTGCATGTTGTAATTAGTGTACTGCTTCACACTGACAGACCAAACTCACCGTGTAACGCACAGCAAACAGCTGTTTGTGTAGTGACGGCCGTGCAGGACTGGTGCGCACCATGGCCAGAGTGCTGGCGATAGCGGTTTTCAAGCCCATATGGTCAGGCTGAGGTAGCTGAATGACAGAACAATAGTGACTGAGTGTCCAGCTGTTCTGCAAGTGCTGCATCTGTTCTGCCTTCAGGTGTGTTGGTAACATCTCCGCTACTTTGTGCTTATACCGAGGGTCTAGTAGCGTGGCCACCCAGTACAGGTCATTCCCCTTGAGTTTTTTTATACATGGGTCCCTCAACTAGCTGGACAGCATGAAAGACGCCATCTGCACAAAGTTGGATCCAGACGTACTACCCAACTCTTCTTGCTCTACCTCAGTGATATCAGGTAAGTTCTCCTCCTCCCCCCAGCCGCAAACAATACCACGGGAGCATTGAGCAGCACAAGCCCCGTGCGACACCTGCTGCAGTTTTTTTTCTGTTGCCTCCTCCTCAAAAAAAAAACACCTTCCTCATCATCTGACTCCTCTTCCCCACACGACTCTTCCTCCTCCTACTCCTTCTCCCCCCTCTGTGCTGCCACAGGTGTTGAGGAAACATCTGGTTCTGATGAGAATTGATCACACAACGCTTCCTCCTATTCTTGTTCACGCTCATCCACAGCTTGATCCACCACTCTACGCATGGCACGATCCAGGGCATACAGGATCAAGTCGCTGATGGCACCTTCACTGAGACTCACCACGTTTTTCACCTCCTCAAATGGCTGCATGAGCCTGCAGGCATTTTGCATGAGTGTCCAGTACTTCGGCCAGAACATCCCCATCTCCCCAGACTGTGTCCTTTGACTGTAGTTGTAGAGATACTGTTTGACGGCTTTCTCCTGTTGTAGCAAGCAGTCGAACATCAGGAGGGTTGAATTCCAGTGAGTCGGGCTAACCCAAATCAAGCGCCTCACCGGCAAGTTGTTTCTCTGCTGAATATTGGCCAAGCATGCCATGGCCGTGTAAGACCGCCTGAAATGCCCACACAACTTCCTGGCCTGCTTTAGGACGTCCTGTAAGCCTGGGTACTTACACACAAATCTCTGGATTAATTGAGCACATGTGCCATGCAGGGTACATGTGTCAACTTTCCCAAATTCAAAGCCGAAATGAGATTGCTGCCATTGTCACACCCCGTTGCCGATGTCCAGTTGTTGCAGGGTCAGCCACTGATCCACCTGTTTGTTCAGAGCAGCCAGGAGAGCTGCTCCAGTGTGACTCTCCGCTTTAAGGCAAGACATGTCTAAGATGGCGTTACACCATCGTACCAGGCATTCAGCATAGGCCCTGCCCCTCGGGAGCTGGGGCTGTGTAGCTGGAAAGGAGATCGCAGCACCACTAGCATTTCACTGCCACTCAGCCACCGAGGAGGAGGAGGAGGATGACAGTGAAGAGGATGTAGCAGGAGGAGTAGGAGGAGAAGGAGAGGAGGTGGCAGCAGGCCTGCCTGCAAGCCGTGGAGGTGTCACAAGTTGGTCCGCTGCACAGCCACGTACTCCCTGGTTTCCATCGGTTACCAGGTTGACGCAATGGGCTGTGTAAGTAATGTACCCGCCCTGACCGTGCTTGGCAGACCAGGCATCCGTGGTCAGATGGACCCTTGACCCAACGCTGTGTGCCAGAGATGACACCACTTGCCTTTCTAATTCCCAGTACAGTTTGGGTATCACCTTTTTTGAGAAATAATTGCGGCCTGGTATCTTCCACTGCGGTGTCCCAATGGCCACAAATTTTTGGAAGGCCTCAGAGTCCACCAGCTGGTATGGTAACAGCTGGTGGGATAACAGTTCTGCAAAGCCAGCTGTCAGACGCCGGGCAAGGGGGTTGACTGGGAGACATTGGCTTCTTCCGCTCAAAGATTTCCCTCACGGACACCTGTCTGCTGCTATGGGCAGAGGAGCAGGAGCTGCTCAAGGTGAGAGGTGGAGTGGAGGAGGTTGGCTGTGATTGTGAAGGTGCAAGGGAGAAAGCGGCTGAAGACGATGATGCACCTGAAGGAGAAAGAGGAGAAAGAGGGTGGCTTTGCTTTTGTGTGCTGCTTTTGCTTGGGCGTTCTTTGCATTGCTGCCTTCGTGAGGCAGTTGTCCCTACGTGGGTGTTGGCCTTTCCACGGCTCAATTTTTGGAGGCAGAGAGAACAGATGGCATTGCTCTGATCTTTGACATACACATTAAAAAATGTCCACACCGCTGAGCCACCCTGGGGTGTAGGCACTATGGTGGCATCAGCAGCTGACGTTGAAGGGCATGTTGGCTGGCTGTCCATAGGTGGCGATACATGGCACCAGACACTGCCACCAGCTGTTTCTGATGACGAGCTCCCCCGTGCTTCTTTCACCAACTTGTCTCCTCCTACTCATCTCTGACTCCCCCTCTGATCCGTCCCCCTGTTCATCTGCTCTATTGGGAACCCATGAGGCATCTGTATCATCATAAGCATCATAATCACCCTCCCCAGCTTCGCTTGTATCAAACACCTCAAAAACTGCACCAACAGCAGGTCCTTCATCATCCTCCTCCTCACACGCTACTTCCTTAGTGTCGCCTAACTCAGACATATGAGGTGGTGTAACTTGCTTAGCGCCTTCATCTTGTTGTAACAATAATGGCTGTGAATCAGTGATTTCCCCACCAAAAAACTCCTGTGAAGTGTCAAATATAGCGGATGTGGTACTTGGAGTAGCGTTGGTGGCTGCGGAAGATGAGGTGTCCTGTGCTAAATTGTCAACCACGTCATGACAATCTTGGGAGTTGAGGACATACCTTCTTCTGAGCACTGTACTTTGGTCTAGGGCCGCACGAAATCACGTCATCAGGACCTCAAACATACCTGCCGGGTGGCCTGCCTCTGGGTCTGCCTCTGCCTGTAGTTTTTTCTATATCAGGGGGGATGAGGTGAAAGGTATGCACTGACTTGACTAATACAATGTGCAGTCACACAGATGCAGTGAAAGGTATGCAGTAACTGGCATTACAATACAACCTGCAGCTTTCACACAGGTGCAGTTAACAGGTATGCACGGACTGGTATACTAAACAGCGTGCGGTCACACAGGTGCAGTGAACAGGTATGCAGGGATTGGTATTACAAATGTGCAGCTGTCATACACAGGTAGCGTGAACAGGTGCAGTGACTGGTGGTATATTACACTGCTTGCGCTCACATAGGTGCACTGAACAGGTTACATGTATGAACTGCAGTGATTGGTATTACAAATGTGCAGCTGTCTCACACACACACACACACACACACACACACACACACACACACACACACACACACACACACACACACACACACACACACACACACACACACACACACACGTACCATGAACCGGTGCACTGACTGGTGGTATTACAATGCACTGAACAGTGAGCAGGTGCACTGATTGGGATTATAAATGTGCTGCAGTCACACACACACACACACAGGTATTGTGAACAGGTGCAATAACTAGTGGTATTAACAATGCGTGTGCTCACATAGGTAGGTGCACTGAACTGTGAACAGGTGCAGTGATTGGGATTACAAATGTGCATCTGTCACACACACAGGTACTGTGAACAGGTGCAATGACTGGTGGTATTAACAATGCGTGTGGTCACGTAAGTAGGTAGGTAGGTGCACTGAACAGTGAACAGGTGCAGTGATTGGGATTACAAATGTGCAGCTGCCTGTCACACACACAGGTAGTCACTGAATGTGCTGGGCCTGGCAGTGGCACAGTAGGAATTACCACCTGCGACTGACTGACAGGGCCTCTGGAATATGGAAGCACCAGGTTAATTTTATATATATATATATATATATATATATAAATTTTTTTTTTTTCTTATTTATTTTTTTTTTTTTCTGGTTTTTGCCCTCTAAATCTGGGTGCATCTTTTATTCTGGGGCATCTTATATGGTGCGAAATATGGTATATATATATATATATATATATATATATATATATATATATATATATATATATATGTATGTATACATATATATATATATATATATATATATATATATATATATATATATATATATATATTTTACACTATTGTTTCTATTTATATACTGTCATCTTGTTATTCCTTTTAGTTGCAACATGCTAGAAAAAAACTCTTTCAAAATCAGGAGAATATTGGTACGCTCCCAGGTATGTCTGGATATCCTTTCATTATTTCTCTCTTCCTTCGATTTAAACCTAATTAGCAATGCAGTTGTTTTGACTATATTCATTTTTACTTGCCACATTAACTTCAGTAGGTTTCTTCATCAGGGAAAATATGAAAAATTGTACTGAAAACACAAATCAAAATTCTGTTAAACTGTACTGTCCCATTAAAAGTCTTCACTATATTTTATGAGCTTCAGTAGCAATCATATACTCTCATCAATGTCTCTTTTTTTGCATTTTATGACACGTTTTTTTCTCCTTCTAACTAAAATTTTCCATCTCCTTCATTGAGTTTGTTACAAGTCACTGAGCTCTTTCTAGATCCATAATGTCCTTGTTACGCATTCTGCCCAAAGCTATCCAATACTCAATATGATACATGACAACAGTGTCTGGGGAAGAAAAATATATACGATGTTTTACCTTATCATCTGGTTTGAGAAATAGTGTAGGTTTCACTGGAATTTTCTACTAAATGCTGTGAATATGCATACCTATTCTAGATCTAATATTTAGGAAACAGATACCACTCAACATAATTTATAGTAAGAAGTAATTGCCTTTGAATAATATTGATATGCACTTATCAGAAAGGAAAGTATTCAGCTCCACGGTTGTGCAATAAAACAACAACAGATGTTAAATGATAACTAATCCTCTTGCACCTAATGTACTCATACAGTTTATGCTTGCTGTGTTGCCACAGTCTAGACATTCACGGATCTTATGCTTGTCTTTAGATAAGTAATGAAATGTAATCATATTGAATATTTAATATGTAATTTATACCTTTTCTTAAGATTTTTTTGTTCACACTTTAGCATCCATAGACTGTGTTACATATTCCTTAAAGGGAAATTCAATTTTCAATTAGGACAGTATGGTGCCTAAGTGGATAGCAATCTTTCCTTGCAGTGCTGGGTCCCCCAAGTTTATATGTTCTCCCAGTATTTGTGTGGGTTTCCTTTCAGACATTCCCGTGTCCTCAAAAACATACAGTGATATATGGTAATTGGCTATCCCTAGGCTACAATAACCATGACTATGGTAGAGATTAGATTGTGAGCTCCTGTGAGGGACAGTTAGTGACATGGCTATATACACTGATATCTTTAAACTTGCCCTCAGCATTCACTTTTTCTGTCAAGCATACACTCTACCTTAGGCAACTTCTGCTTTGACCTCTGGCCAAGTTGTAGTCCTATTAGATAACCTAAAACACACTATCTCTAGGTATGAATATTGTATACTACTACACCTCTTGTTCTTCCCTATTCCTTTAGATTGTAAGCTCGCAAGGGCAGGGCTCTCTCACCCTTTTGTGTCTTGGAATTTGTCACACATTTATTTATATTACTTTTGCCACTGTAATTATTAAAAGCGGTATAAAACCCTTACATAATATTCAATAAAAACATGTTTTCTTACTTTTTATATGCCATAGGGCATTTTATATGCCATAGGGCATATATATCATATATGCCATATTTGCATTTGTGCATGAGTATTACTATTCATTTAGAAATTACAAGTTCCCAAAAGTTCAATTTTTTTGCTTTGAGAGCTGACTTTGCATTTTATTCATAACTGGTTTAATTCATTATGTATTGAAGTCACAGAATGTGTCACATTCCTCACTTGATACAATTAAGTAAACACAAGATAACATTATCTCCACTTCGGATGCATACAGATTTCTCTGCACTGAACTTTTAAGCCTGTGTGTAACACTTTGAGGGCTCGTTTCCACTGTTGCGGTGCGGAATCGCCTGGATTCCACCGCAGAAGAAATCGCATGCGGCTGCGTTTCCTCCTGCGGATTGAGCCGCAATTTCGCATGCGATTTTGCATGGCAAGGAGCCAGGCGAATTTAACCATGTCACTGCCTGAGTAAAGCTCCATAGTAAACCATGCGAATTCGCACGTGAAATCGCGGGGAAATCCGCATGACAAAGCCGCATGCGATTTCCCTATTAAATGCATTAGCGGCGATTTGCCTGCATTCCTCCCGCATGCTAAATCTGACGGCTCTGCCGTGCAGATTTCTGCCGCACCGAAAAACGCTCCCACCGCCGCACAAGTGGAAACAGCCCCATCCACTTATATTGACTATGCGAATCCGCATGCAGTGCCCGCATGCGGATTCGCTATAGTGGAAACGAGCCCTAAATGCTTTTCTCGTAAAAAAGAAAAAATGCTGGTTATATATAATATGCTGTAAATAATTGTTTAGAGCAAAGAAGAAATGATGGATTTCATTCTGCTTTAGTTCTGTATTTTGTACCAAATCTGCATTTTGTATATTGGTGTATACCATTGTCTGTATTATTTTGTACCCCATGATTGTTTCTTGCTTTGTACAGCACCACAGAATATGTTGGTGCTTTATAAAAAAAAAAATAATAATAATAATAATAATAATATACACCTTGTGAAGCACTGTAGAATATGTCAACACTATACAAATACTAAATAATATTACAAAAAAATGGTGCACAAATCATTTTACAATGTATTATTTGCTGGTTGTTTTATTCTGCAGCCAGTAAAATTTTTAACAAAGTTATGCTTGTGTTTTATATGCATGCAAAGACAAAGTAATGAAGCTGAAAAATGCTCTTCATTCTTGCAATATATAAACACAAAATAAAATCAGTGAGTATTTCTCTTCAACAAGTGGAATTTCTGTATTAAGTATAAAGTTTATTCTTATATCTCTGGCTGCGCTCATAAAGATCAGCAAAATAACCAAGTTCTTTCAAGGGGAGTCTATCATTTCTCTGTGAGAGGGCCAGTGCACACCAAAAACTTCTAGCAGGTCTGCAAAACGCTAGGGGCTTGATTCACAAACCCGTGCTAACTGTTTAGCACAGGCGTGCTAAACAGTTAGCACGTGAAGTGTTGCTCGCGGACTTTTGAGCGCAAATTGCCGCGATCGCGTAATCGTGGACATGAGCAGACTTTTGCGTGCGATCAGCCACCGATCACTTGTAAAAGTATGCGTTATCATGCGTAAATGTCCACGTTATCGCGTGCAAATGTCCACGATTGTGCGATAGCGGCACTTTGCGCGCACAAAAGTCTGCGAGTGGCACTTCACGTGCTAACTGTTTAGCACGCCCGTGCTAACCAGTTAGCACGGGTTTGTGAATCAAGCCCTAGAGGTTTTTGAAGCAGATTTTCAGAGCGATTCTAGGCATATTTAGAGAGATTTTCTAAACATACCTAGCATTTTTTGGAGCGTTTTTGTGTAGCAGATAAAGATGGCCCGAACCTCCGATTTTCGGTTAATGAACCGCGTACGCGAACTTCCGCAAAAGTTTGGTTTGCGTGAACAGGGGTGCTCGGATACCCCTTTTTAAAATCCGAATTGATTCGGATCGGATACCCAGATATTCGGATACGAATCGGATATCCGGATCCAAACTTTTTGGTATCCGAGTAAATCTGGATATCCGAACCCAATACCCTGCCGGATTCGGATATCCGGATAGAAAACCAGAAGTGACCTTAAAATGGCTTAAAATGTTTCCAAAAGAGTCTCTCTCTCTCTCTCTCTCTCTCTCTCTCTCCCTTTGAAAGGGGATATCAGAACTAACTATCCGCCCGGATTTCGAATTTCACATGGGAAATCAGAGTTTGCTCGGATAGTCTATTCGGATTTTAAAAAATATCCGAATTGCTACTCAAGGTTCGGATAGCGGAAAAAGTTTGGATTATGTGGGTAGTTTGGTTATCCGAAATATTGCTGAGCACCACTGCGCGCAAACTTCCGCGAACCGCAGTAGACTTCAATGGGGAGGCGAACTTTGAAAACTAGAAACACTTATGCTAGCCACAAAAGTGATGGAAAAGATGTTTCAAGGGGTCTAACAAGTAGGTCCGCTGCACAGCCGTGTACTCCCTGCTTGTCAGCGGTCACCAGGTTGACCCAATGGGCTGTATAAGTAATGTACCTGCCCTGACTGTGCTTTGCAGGCCAGGCATCCGTGGTCAGGTGGACCCTTGACTCAACATTGTGTGCCAGAAATGACACCACTTGCCTTTCAACTTCATGGTACAGTTTGGGTATCGCCTTTTTAGAGAAATAATTGCGGCCTGGTATCTTCCACTGTGGTGTCCCAATGGCCACAAATTTACAGAAGGCCTCAGAGTCCACCAGCTGGTATGGTAACAACTGGCGAGCTAACAGTTCCACCAAGCCAGCTGTCAGACGCCGGGCAAGGGGGTGACTGGCAGACATTGGCTTCTTCCGCTCAAATATTTCCCTCACGGACACCTGACTGCTGCTGTGGGCAGAGGAGCAGGAACCGCTCAAGGTCAGAGGGGGAGTGGAGGAGGATGGCTGTAAAGGTGCAAGGGAGAAAGCGGCTGAAGATGCTGCACCTGAAGAAGAGGAGAAGGAGGGTGGCTTTTCTTTTGTGTGCTACTTTTCCTCAGGTGGTCTTCGCATTGCAGTTTGTGCCTTTTCTGCATGTGCCTTCGTAAGGCAGTTGTCCCTACGTGGGTGTTGGCCTTTCCACGGCTCAATTTTTGGAGGCAGACAGAACAGATGGCATTGCTCTGATCTGAGGCAGACACATTAAAAAATGTCCAAACTGCTGAGCTCCCTGGGGTGATGGCACTATGGTGGCATCAGCAGCTGATGTTGAAGGGCATGTTGGCTGGCTGTCCATAGGTGGTGATACATGGCGCCGGACACTGCCACCAGCTGTTTTTGACGACAAGCTCCCCGTGCTTCTTTCAGCAACTCATCTCCTCCTACTCCTCTCTCACTCCCCCTCTGAACTGTCCCCTTGGTCATTTCGACTCTTAGGAACCCACGTGGCATCCATATCATCATCATAATCATCCTGCCCAGCTTCGCTTGCCTCAGACATCTCCAAAACAGGGATGGTCGTAGTCAGCCAACTTTGCTACGCTGGAACTATGCGTAGTTTTACGCAATTACGCTTCGCCAAACTATGGCTTCGAAATCAAATATTCGCTTTGTATGCATTTCGTAGACTATGCAAATAAAATACGCAATTACACGTAGTGCGAAGCATAGTGTATGTGGATAGTTATGCCCGTATGCAAGAAACTCTTCTATGCGTACATTCCCCTTTCCAATGCATAAATTTGTAAGCATACAATCGCACGCTGAAAATTAGACACGAGTAATGCATTCATAGTTTACTACGTAACGCAATACACATGTTAACTCGCATAGTGGGTGCATGTTACGCGTAGCGGTACTTCACTATGCGTAAATTCATAATCGTAGTTTTGAAACGTCACCTATGAACTACGATGCGTAGATGCGAACTACGATGCGTAAATTCGCACTGGCATAGTTTCTGCTCATCCCTGCTCCAAAACTGCACCAACAGCAGGTACTTCATCCTCCTCCTCCTCACACGTCCATAGTGTCGCCTAACTCAGACATATGAGGTGGTGTAACTTGCTTAGCACCTTCATCTTGTTGTAACAATAATGGCTGTACATCAGTGATTTCCCCACCAAATAACTTCTGCAAAGTGTCAAATGCAGCAGATGTGGTGCTTGTAGTAGCGCTGGTGGCTTCTGAAGATGAGATGCTCTGTGTTAAATAGTCAACCACGTCCTGACAATCTTGGGAGTTGATGGACCGTGCCTTCTTTTGAGCACTGTACTTTGATCCAGGGCCGCACGAAATCACATCAGCACAACCTCGCACAGACCTGCCGGGTGGCCATCCTCTGGGTCTGCCTCTACCTCTGCCTCTACCTGTTTTGTCCGTTTTGTCCATATCGGGGGGATGAAGTGAAAGGTATGCACTGACTTGACTAATACAATGTGCAGTCACACAGGTGCAGTTAACAGGTATGCACGGAGTAGTATATCACACTGCGTGCACTCACATAGGTAGGTGTGTGCACTGAACACAACAGGTAGGTATATACAGTGATGGGTATTACAAATGTGCACCTGTCACCTACACATACCGTGAACAGGTACAGTGACTGGTGGTATTAAATATCACACTGTGTGCGCTCATGTAGGTAGGTGGGTGCACTGAACAAAAGGTAGGTATATGCAGTGATGGGTATTAAATGTGCAGCTGTCACACACACACACACACACACACACACACACACACACACACACACACACACACACACACACACACACACACACACACACACACACACACACACACGTACCGTTAAGAGGTATTAAATATCACACTGCATGAGCTCACATAGGTAGGTGGGTGCACTGAACCACAGGTAGGTATATGCAGTGATGGGTATTAAATGTGCAGCTGTCACACACACACACGTACCGTGAACAGGTACAGTGACTGGTGTTGTTAAATATCACACTGCGTGCGCTCACGTAGGTAGGTGGGTGCACTGTGAACAACAGATAGGTATATGCAGTGATGGGTATTATAATGCGCACCTGTCACACACAGACAGGTACAGGACAGGCACAGTGACACTGCGTGCGCTCACATAGGTATGTGGGTGCACTGACTGAAGTGAACAACAGGTAGGTATATGCAGTGATGGGTATTACAATGTGCACCTGTCACACACAGACAGGTACCGGACAGGCACAGTGACACTGCGTGCGCTCACATAGGTATGTGGGTGCACTGACTGAAGTGAACAACAGGTAGGTATATGCAGTAGGTATTACAATGTGCAATTCACACACACACAGGTAGTAGTCACTGAATGTGCTGGGCCTGGCAGTGGCACACACAGTAGGAATTACCAAGGCTGTCTATGCAACACAAGTGTCTGTGGGACACACATACACAAAAAAGAAAAAATTACAAGAACAAGATTAGCTCTCAAAAGAGCTGTTGAGGGGTGCTGTTTTAGCAATAAAAATCAGCAAGGTGCAAGCTAAGAAGCCTACAAGAGCCTAACTAAGCTTTCCCTATAGGTCTCTGCACAGCAGCTCTCCCTTCTCTAATTACTGCAGGCACACGAGTGAGTGAAAAGCCTGACACTGCCTGCCTTTTATAACGGGGGGGGGGGGGGGGGTCCAGGAGGGAGTGTAGCCTGATCGGCTACAATGTGCCTGCTGACTTTGATGTAGAGGGTCAAAGTTGACCCTAATGATGCACTATGGGGGCTAATCAAACTTCCGGAAAAGTTTGCGGTTCTCCGCAAACGCGAATCAGGGAAGTTCGCCGGGAACCGTTCACCGGCAAACCGTTCGGGCCATCTGTAGTAGCAGATTTCATCTATTGTTACAGTAAAGCTGTTACTGAACAGCTTCTGTAACAAATTGCCTGGAAAACCGCTCTCAGGGCTGGATTTACAGCTCCGGAGCCTATAGGCACATACCCTCCGGCGCCCTAATCTCCGCCCCTTAACAGGCCACACCCCCACTGTTTTGAAATGTAGGCTGATACTAGCAGGAGTCAGTGGTGGTAGGTGGGTGGAAGAGTGCGGCAGGTAGGTATAGAGTGCGCAGTAAATAGTCAGTGGGGGTAGAAAGGTGGGAGAGTGCAGTGGGTAGGTACAGAGATCTCAGAGGGAAGTCAATGGGGGTAGGTAAGTGGGAGAGTGCAGCAAGTAGGCATAGAGAGCAGAGAAAGGAGTCAGTGGGATTAGGGAAGTGGGAGAGTGCAGCAGGTAGGTGTAGAGGGCACAGAGAGGAGTCAGTGGGGGTAGGCAGGTGGGAGAGTGCAGCAGGTAGGTACAGAGAGCAGAGAGAGGAGTCAGTGGGGGTAGGTAGGTGGGAGAGCACAACATGTAGGTGTAGAGGGCACAGAGAGGAGTCAGTGGGGGTAGGTAGGTGGGAGAGCACAACATGTAGGTGTAGAGGGCACAGAGAGGAGTCAGTGGGGGTAGGTAGGTGGGAGAGTGAAGCAGGTAGGTACAGAGAGAGGATGCAGTGGGAGTAGATAGGTGGGAGAGTGCAGTAGGTCGGTGTAGAGGGTACAGAGAGGAGTCAGTGGGGGTAGGTAGGTGGGAGAGTGCAGCAGGTAGGTACAGAGAGCAGAGAGAGGAGTCAGTGGGGGTAGGTAGGTGGGAGAGCACAACATGTAGGTGTAGAGGGCACAGAGAGGAGTCAGTGGGGGTAGGTAGGTGGGAGAGCACAACATGTAGGTGTAGAGGGCACAGAGAGGAGTCAGTGGGGGTAGGTAGGTGGGAGAGTGAAGCAGGTAGGTACAGAGAGAGGATGCAGTGGGAGTAGGTAGGTGGGAGAGTGCAGTAGGTCGGTGTAGAGGGTATAGAGAGGAGTCAGTGGGGGTAGGTAGGTGGGAGAGTGCAGCAGGTAGGTACAGAGAGCAGAGAGAGGAGTCAGTGGAGGTAGGTAGGTGGGAGAGCACAACATGTAGGTGTAGAGGGCACAGAGAGGAGTCAGTGGGGGTAGGTAGGTGGGAGAGTGAAGCAGGTAGGTACAGAGAGAGGATGCAGTGGGAGTAGGTAGGTGGGAGAGTGCAGTAGGTCGGTGTAGAGGGTACAGAGAGGAGTCAGTGGGGGTAGGTAGGTGGGAGAGTGCAGCAGGTAGGTACAGAGAGCAGAGAGAGGAGGCAGTGGGGGTAGGTAGCTGGGAGAGTGTAGTAGGTAGGTATAAAGATCAGAGAGAGGAGTCAGTGGGGGTAGGTAAGTGGGAGAACACAGCGGGTAGGTATAAAGCAGAGAGAGGAGGTAGTGGGGGTAGGTCGGTAGGTAGGTGGGAGAGCAAGATAGCAACAGCATAATAACCTTTAAAAAACATTTTGTAACAGCTGATACAAATCCTGCAATAAATCTGCAGTTTGTCTACTTCCTGCTTTCATGGAAGTAGACTTATTGTTATCTCTGCCATGGCACCCAGCTGAGACAGAGGAGAGATCAATTTACTATTAAGCACAGATGACAGGGAATTAGACAGGCTAAACTCTCTTAACACTTACAGGGTCCTTCTGTCCTGTAAGAGTTCAGGTCACTGTGCAGGAGTTCATTCAGGTCCACTGACAGCGGCGGTGTTGGAGTGGGCGGGGTTCCGGGTGGAGGGGCGGACTTGCGGCATATTCAAATTCTTCTTCTCCCAATTGCCCAGAGGATCCAGATAGCGGCTGAGGGGGACTCGGTGGGCAGAAGAAGAACTCAGAGGATGGGGAAGGACAGCCGGATCTGAAGGAGCGGTGGCGGCAGGTTCCAGCGGCGGCATCAGCAGCGAGCAGCACATTTCATAGGATGCTCGCCGGGGTTGACGTCACTCAGCAGCGCCCGCTGCGTCCCCTCCACGGTCACACACTGTAACCATGGCGAGGATGCAGGGGGCGCTGCTGAGTGACGTCAATGCTGGACACCAGGAGCCGATAAGCATCCTTTCATCCGTGCCGCTTGCTGCTGCCGGGGGATGGAGCCGCCCGCCATCGCTGCCGCTGGTATAGAGGGTGGGAAGGAGGGAGAGAGAAAGGGAAGGAAGCACTTTTGGTGGCCAGTGAGCCACCCGCCCCTTACAAATGGCTCCGCCTCTAGGCACGTGCCTATAGTGCCTATTGGTAAATCCGGCCCTGACCGCTCTGATCTAGCGTTTTTCAGATCAGTTTTCCACTTTCCTATACTTAACATTGAGGCAGAAACGCCTCAGAAATCTAAACAATGCTGCAGCCCCCGAGTTTGCGTTTGTGGAAGAAACAAACTGCTCTGGTGTGCACAAGCCCATTGAAATACATTAGCCAAGTGGTTTTCAAACAGCTAGCGTTTTTAAAAACGCTCCAGAACTGCTCTGGTGTGCACCAGCCCTTATTCTGTTACTGTATGTATGGAGCAGTCAGTAAAACTACATGTCTCTCTAATCATCTCTCAGAACAATTCCCAAGCATCAATCCAATTGTGATCCCAATTGTTCCACAAAGCTCAAAAAGAGCAATAGTATCCAGGGTATGCAGCTGTATCTATACAGGGCTGGCTGTCAATAAACATAGTGAAAGCAATATACATGCCAATTCAAGTTGTAAGCGTCCTTTCTGCATCCTTTCCACATGCCACCTCCACAGAATAATGTGGATGATGTGAACTGTCTATAAAGGGCTGGCTGGCAGTGGCTGCCAAGGAGCATAGTGTGAGCAATATACAGTACATGCCAAGCCGAAATGTAAACCTCCTTCCCATGTGCCACCACCACCTCAATTGCAGATGACCATCAATGATGCAAACTGTTACCAAGGCAATTGCTCCAGCGTAGAAGTGGAGATCTTTCTGAATTAAGTTATACTTAGATACAGTGGAGAATTAACGTACCAATACTAACTTGTAACAATTTGTGTCAGCACGCAGAGAGAATCTGATTATTGGTGATCTGCAGTATTACCAAGAATGCAGATATATACCCGATTATTGATGATCTGCAGTATCACCGATAATCAGATATATTGCTAACCTCTGGACACCTATAGGTATATGAGTGTTTGGTGTAACAGTAATACTTTGAGTAATGCACCTGCCGAGCAGGTGATCAGAAGCAGCCTGTAATACTGCTTTTGAGGACACAGGAACCTTCCAACAGCCTGAGATACTCCAAGGGGTGGAGTCAGGCTGAAGGTAGGAGAAACCTGAACGGGAGTGACACCTGAAGGGTGGATGTCACTAGCAGGTCAGGAGACTATCTCTTAAGGGGGAGAGATAGTCCCCAAGGTAGTAACAGATGTCAAACAATGCCTAGTCTGCATGCGAGGTCTGTGTTCTCTACACCCTGGAACTAGCCTGAAGTATAACACAATGATAATACAATTCCCTAGTCTTGGGTGTGAGGTCCTTGGTCTCTACACCCTTGAACTAGTCTGGAGCATAACACAAATGATAATACAGTTCCCTAGTTTTGGGTGTGAGGTCCTTGGTCTCTACACCCTGGAACTAGTCTGGAGCATAACACAAATGATAACACAGTTCCCTAGTCTTGGGTGTGAAGTCCTTAGTCACAACACCCCGGAACTAGTCTATAACATAACATAACACAACACAATGATAAACAAGAGTATCTGGCTCAGTGTGAATTCCCAAGTCCTCCTGGTTCAAACACACTGTAGGATCTGACTATGGTCTGAATGCTTCCACGTAAGTGTTTGCAATGGCAGACAACCAGCAACTGGCAAACAAGCAGTATATATAGCTGCTGGAGTCTGCCGCCCCGCCTAAGCCACTCAGCCAATCATGAGTCCAGCAGGAATCAGCGGATCCTCCTGATCAGCTGACACTTCCCCTGCTGGTATAAAGGTCCTGACATCTGGGCCGCGCGCGCCTAGCTCTCCATCCGCCCATGTGAACTAACAGACCCAGCTACACCAACCGCACACCGTTGCGTACAAACCGCTGCGTTGGACGCGGAAACAGCCGCCTTGCTGTCAGTACCTGCGGCGGCTTTTCCCAGTTCTCTTGTGGTGCCAGGCGCACGTCTCCGCATGCCAGCCGCTGTGCTGGACGCGGACTCAGCCGTCCTGCCGTTAGAACACGCGGCGGCTTTTCCACGTTTCCTCACATAACTACAATGTTTGGTTATTATTGTGAAGTGCTGAGCAAAATAAATAGTCTATCTCATCTAATCAAGTAAGTAGAAGGAGAATATAGAACAATGCAGAGGAAATGTGGCGTGTTCCATGTGATGTAGCAAATGCCCTCCCACCATATTTACATGTGGTTGGGGTGACGGTATTATCAGTATGGAGCTAAGCCAACATGTTCTGCTGGCTGTACTGGATAAAAGGCCTTCACTTGACATTACATCTTACATTCTATACTATAAATTAAATCCATAATTTGAGAACTCATAACTCAATCAGCATCAAAAGCTTGTTTTGCGATGTCATTCAGGTAATCTGTGCATCTAGTGCTTCCCTTTTCCATGATTGAAACTTGTAAAGATGAATGGTCAAAATATTTAATAATTTAATGCATTTGGTCCACCATGTCAGATCAAACATATAAAAACATGTGTTGCTATGATTAGGACTAGTGATATAGTATAGTGCCTCTATATGCCTTTTAAAGGACTGGGTAGCAAAGTAACAGGGGCACAACTAGAGGGGAGTCTCTCCTGTGACTGCAGGGGGGCCCAGAGCTGTAGGGGGCCCCAACTACTCATTTTCTTTTCCTCTAATACAAGGTTGTGTAGGGCACCAAGGGGAGGCAAGGGAAGGGGTGTGAACATTGGGGGGGAAATCAACGTTTTGCTGGGGGGGGGTGGCCTCATGAATTGTAGTTACGCTACTGCAAAAGAGTTTTAATGTCCAGTTGCAGAGTAGTGTGATTAACTCCTACGATGAAATTCAACTTACATGAAAAACAAACCGCACTGTCTCTGTTACGATTAATTATTTAATTCTGAGATTGTGGTTCGTGGAAAACAGCAGATGGTGAACTGATGACAAGCTATGAGACATTCTTGCTGATGTAAAAACGAAGATACACTTGTATGTAGAATAGAATGTGACCTAGAGAATAGAACAGTCTTACAGGGACATTAACACAAAGCTGCTCAGAAGGTTGCAGATAGGACAGATAAGGTAAGGTGAAAAAACTGTTCCAAGACTTCATAATACAAGTTAATGAGACCGTGGAAATAACTGCTGCTCAATGAGGTGTCAGAAGAGTAAAATAATAGTGCACAGCCTTGACCTTTCCATTTATGAAATGTGTTTAGCCACTATTGTTGATATTGCTGCTTCGTATATTTCAGCTACTGACCACAAGTAAGAGCTAGTGGCTAGATCAGGGGTGCCCACACTTTTTTGGCTCGCGAGCTACTTTTAAAACCGCTGCGGCCACGAGATCTACCACCCCCACCCAGCATGCATAGACAGTCACAGTATTGTAGACCTCCCCCCCCCCCATATCAAGCCTGGTGAATACATTACAAAAGCCTTCTCCTCTTCACAGTAGTGGAGAAATGTATATATTTACATAGAAAGAGGGACAAAGTCCTGAAAGTGGGACAAATGAGGAGGAAAGAGGGACAGGGCTCCCAAAGAGGGACTGTCCCCCCAAAACAGAGGGGAACTATGGTAATGAACAAGGATTGGTCAGAAGGCTCAGCAAAAAAGTGTATCAATGAATGTAAGGGCAATCAAAGATAAATGAGAGAAAGAGGGAAGGATTGTCCCAGGGAAGGGAAAACAAAGGGTCTATGTTTAAAAAAAAAAAAACAGAGAGAGAAAGAGAGAGGAGCAGGATAAGACCCCCCCCCAAGAGTTCAGGACAATACAAAAGAAAGAAGTTAAGTACTGATAAGAGTAATGAGCCATAAAGTACCCAGTGAGAGGAAGGATCAGCGGGGACAGCGAGCGAGCGAGCTGCATAGAACTCCCGGCCAGCGTCATATGAGAAGAGACAGACGCAGGCTGGAGAGTGACAGCAGAGACAGCAGCTGACTGAGCAGGGAAGTTACCGAAAGAAGAGGAGCCACCGATCACTGCAGGGTAAAGGGGACGCACATGTCAGCAGCAAGGCCTGGTCTGCAGAAATAGTACACATGTGCACAGAGTGAGCAGAATAATGCAGTTCGGGGGGGCTATGCAGTTTCCTCCTGATGGGGTGCCAGCCAAATTCAGGGATTCTGCCTGCAGTGGACTATGTTACACTACCTCACGTCATGCAGCCAGGGGGGAGAAGACGCTGTGCACGCAGGCAGCCTGGAGGGGAAGAGACGCATGGCTCACAAGCAGCCTGGAGGGGAGGAGACCTGGCTCCTCATTGGCTCCTCTACCCTCTAGCCGCGCCTCTCCCCTCTTCTCCCTGATGCGAGTGGCAGCAAAATCTGACAGCCGCGGCTGCGCGGCTTCAGATTTTGACAGGACGCGGCCAAGAGGCCGCGATCTACTCATCAGGCGGTCGCGATCTACCGGTAGATCGCGATCGACCTATTGGGCACCCCTGGGCTAGATCAAGTGCTAGAGTCTAATGAAAGGAAGACAGAAGGTGCAGTTAGCTACAGGAGGAGATGATTAGTGACATTCATGAAAATTGTCTATAGTGAGAGAGAATATAGCTCCCAAATATCATGTCAGTAAAAACAAAAGACAAAACAAAACCAATAAAGCAAAGTTATCTGTAAATGTTTTCACTGAATCATATGCTCACGGGACTACAGTACATCGTTAGAAGAAACACTGACTGTTATAGCTTCAAGGTTTACCCCAAAGAACAAGAGGGGCACATTTTTTTTCAATGAATCACATATTTAGAAATACAGAAAGTACCGTAAAGGCAGCTTAACCTATTGTCGACTGTGTCACGCTGATCGACGTGGCCGCAGCGGCAGCCCCAGGACCGCCTAATGCCGATCAGCGTAAAGTCCTGGGGCTTGCTTTTGCAGGAGATCACACACACACTGCGCGTGCATCTCCTGCTTGGTAGGCGGAGCGGTCTCCCAGCGGCAATCGCCGCTCGGAGAATGTTAGACGGTGATACTGCATGTACAGCGCTGTGGCGTACAGTAAAAAATGGCGTGGGGAAAAAATGGCGCACAGTGATAAATCTTTTAAAATGGTATTTATAGTTTTAAGGATATGCAGTAACTTTAAAACGTTATTTATCGTTGGTCTGACCCCCGCCCCTCATGTCCTGCTGTGTCCACCGGTTCCTGTCTTCTGCCTCCCCGCCCCTCTCGCACATCCAATTTTGTCCCCCAGTGATTTCATCTCTGCCCCGCCCTGGAGTGTAATGCTACAACAGTCCTACCCACTCAGATCTTACGAACAGCTGGTGGATGTATCTGCTCGCTGCGTTAGGACTGTTATAGCATTACACTCCAGGCTGGGGCAGAGATGAAATTACTGGGGGACAAAATTGGATGTGCGAGGGGAGCGGGGGAGGCAGAAGACAGGAACAGGGGGACACAGCAGGACATGAGGGGCGGGTGTCAGACCAACGATAAATAACATTTTAAAGTTACTGCATATGCTTAAAACTATAAATACTGTTTTAAAAGATTTATCACTGTGCGCCATTTTTTCCCCACGACATATTTTTCTGACCTGCCGCTGTGATCTAAGGCAGCACCGTACTGGTGAAAGCTGTGTGCTCAGGGGTAATCGGCTGTCATAGGATGAAGCCTATGTCAGCTGATCACAGGGATTGGCTGACGAGGGGAAAGAAAAAAAATGACACATTTATTTAAAAAATAATAAGATGAATATTTATAAAAAAATATATAAACACTGGGGAAGTGATCAGACCCCACCAGCAGAAAGCAGTGTGCTATATTGTGCGGCCCTGCAGTTTGGCCTTAAAGCTGCAGTTGCCTATTTTACCAAAAATGGCCTGATCTTTAGGGGGGTTTAACACTGTGGTCCTCAAGATGTTAAAAAAAACCTTAGCTGAAAATCAAAAGTCAAAATAAACATACACATGTCATACTTACCTCCCATGCTGTCAACCACTCAATCTCTTTCTCCTCTAGCCCACTGTGATAGATGGAATTCTCCATACTCCATTTTATAAATGATAATGACCCTGCTTTCAGGTCAGCACACAAACTATAATATTGCCAACTTGAGCCATAGGGAAACATGGACATCTCCTTGCACATCCATAGTCCTTTCAGCTATACCTGACAGCAACTGATATATAACTGATAGCACAGCAACTGATTTATTTTACTTCTGGCAAAATCTTGCCAGAACTTGAAGGGATCATTGTTAGAAGAAAATGGCTTCTGAGAGGAACTGATGGCGAGGTAAGCAAGTTATATTCATTTGCAGGTACATCATGTGTTTATTTAAAATATTTTTCTTGTTTTATGTTCCCTTTAAAGGTTTTAAAAGGTAAACAAAATGTGCAGCTAGGTTACACTGCAAGCTTCAGATAGGAGCAGGTGCATTCTTTAAACATAGCAAGTAAGAGACCTCAGGGGCGCCTGTTCCACTAGGCCGACAAGGCAGTCGCCTAGAGCGCTGTGGGGAGGGGGGTGGGGGATGGGAGACCTCCCCCCGACAGATTATGTGTCCCAGAGCGTAGGTATTGGGAGGCTGTGCGTGCATTTTTTTTCTCCCCCTTATAAACAGTACTTGACCGCAGGGATCCCTGGGATGCGGAAACTGCTCTAGTAAGAGCAAAGGGGAGCGGAGCTAGACAAGGTAATTAACAATCAATTATCAACTAAAAATGCTCCGCCCTTCCTTATTTTCAAGTGCAGGCCGTTCTAGCGCCAGACTGTGGCTGTCAAACCCAGTAGTTTCACAGCGGGGTTCAAGCTTACAGTAGCCTACAGGACATAACTTCGCAGCATTTAGGCTACAGATCCACCCTCCCCCTCGATTCTTGTGGTGCAGCTTCAGTCGAAGAGAGTGTGACAGGCAGCTATAAATGATGGACTTGTCAAGGTTATGGTGAAGATGTGTTTTTTTCCCTTCCCTCTTGGTGTGTGTGTGTGTGTACAGTGTGTGCACGTGTGTGTGTGTGTGTGTGTGTGTGTGTGTGTGTGTGTGTGTGTGTGTGTGTGTACTGTATATGTGTGCATGCATGTATGTATAGTGTGTGTATAGTGTGTACATGTGTGTATGTACAGTATGTGTGTACAGTGTGTGCATGCATGTATGTATAGTGTGTGTGTGTGTACAGAGTGTGCATGTACAGTATGTGTGTAGAGTGTTTTATGCATGTATGTATAGTGTGTGTGTGTGTGAGTGTGTACAATGTGTGCATGTGTGTATGTACAGTATGTGTGTACAGTGTGTGCATGCATGTATGTATAGTGTGTGTGTGTACAGTGTATGCATGTATGAATAGTGTGTGTTTACAGTGTGTGCATGCGTGTATGTATAGTGTGTATGAGTACAGTGTGTGCATGAGTGTATGTATAGTGTGTGTACACTGTGTGCATGCGTGTATGTACAATGTCTGTGTATGCGTGTATGTACAGTGTGTGCATGCGTGTATGTACAGTTTGTATTTTCTGGTGAAACACTGCCACATTACGAAAAAAAAATTGTCAAACACTGCCGCATTACATGTATTTCCTGGTGAAACGCTGCAGCAATACATTTACTTTCTGGTGAAATGCTGCCGCAATATGTGTATTTTCTGCTGAAACGCTGTTGCATTATGATTATTTTCTTGTGAAACACTGCCACAACACATGTATTTTCTGGTGAAACATTGCCACATTACGATTATTTTTGGGTGAAACGTTGTCACAATATATTTATTCTCTGCTGAAACAGTGTCGCATTATGATTATTTTCTGGTGAAATTCTAACGCAATACGTTTATTTTCTCATCGACGCTGTCTGTCACATTACAATTAGAGATGGCTCAAACCTCCGATTTTTGGTTCACAAACCTCGAACGCGAACCTCCGCAAAAATATTGGTTCGCGCGAACTTCCACGAACCGCAATAGCCTTCAATGGGGAGGCGGACTTCGAAAATTAGAAACATTTATGCTGGCCAGAAAAGTGATAGAAAATATGTTTCAAGGGGTCTAACATCTGAGTTTTTGCATGGGGAAGTGGGATACATGACAAAAGTCCCGGGGAAAAATCTGGATTTGACGCACAGCAGCGTTTTAAGGGCAGAAATCACATTGCATGCTAAATTGGAGGCCTAAAGTGCTTTAAAACATCTTGCATGTGTATACATCAATCAGGGAGTGTAATTAGTGTACTGCTTCACACTGACACACCAAAATCACTGTGTAACGCACCGCAAATAGCTGTTTGTGTAGTGACGGCCATGCTGGACTGGTGCGCACCATGGCCAGAGTGCAGGCGATGGCGGTTTTCTAGCCCATATCGTCGGGCTGAGGTATCTGAATGACAGAACAACAGTGACTGAGTGTCCAGCTGATCGAATTTGGTCTGTCCACAATGAAGCAACAACCTTATTATCTTGGGTGTGCTCCCCCCCCCCCACTCATATAGCCGGCGGTCATTGCTTCATTGTGATAAGTAAGCCCCTTCACCGGGGCAAGGTAACGATCATGAAGGGGAATTGACACATGTACATGCCTTTTGTGTTGTTGTTGCAGCTGCAGTGCAGGCAGAAAAATTAGGCAGGCATGAACATGCACAGAAATCTTTTTGTAGCAGCCACTGCTAGCTTAAAAATTCAGGAATCCGCCTGGAGTCTTGGACCCTGTTGGTGGTGGCGAAGGCAGTCGAGCGGCCTGCAGGCTGAGATGCTATGTGGGGACCAACTTAGTCTTGGGGCAGGCAGTCACACGGGGGAGCAGGCAGAGATGCTATGTGTGGGGACTGACTTAGTCTTCGGGCGGGCAGTAGCCCTCCGGGATCCATGCATCATTAATTTTGATAAAGGTGAGGTATTGAACACTTTTGCGACTTTGGCGACTTCTCTTCTCAGTGACAATGCCTCCAGCTGCGCTGAAGGTACTTTTTGACAGGACGCTTGAGGCAGGGCAAGACAGAAGTTGGATGGCAAATTATTACAGCTCTGGCCACAGGTCAAGTCTGCGCACTCAGTAGTCCATCGCTGCTCATACTGTCGATGGTTCTTTCTCTACCATTGTTAAAGAAAACGTATGGCTGGGGAGTCAGGGTTCGATTACAGTCTGGAGTTGGAGCCTGAGAAACGGCTACCACCACACATCCAAGGAAGGCAGCAGGCATGGCATGCAAGTCCCGAGGTAGTGACAAAAAATAACAACACAGGCGAATCAATTTTAAATCCTTTAATGAGAATCTGTTATGGAGGGCAAGTCTGCCATCCATTCAAGTGAAGGTATGCACTGACTACCAGGTATAATACAATGTGCAGTCACAGATGCAGTGAAAGGTATGCAGTGACTGGTATTACAATACAATGTGCAGCTGTCACACAGGTGCAGTTAACAGGTATGCTCCGAGTGGTATATTACACAGCGTGTGGTCACACAGGTACTGTGAACAATTATGCAATGACTGGTATTACAAATGTGCATCTGTCACACACACACAGGTACCGGACAGGCACAGTGACACTGCGTGCGCTCACGTAGGTAGGTGGGTGCACTGTGAACAACAGGTAGGTATATGGAGTGATGGGTATTATAATGTGCACCTGTCACACACAGACAGGTATCGGACAGGCACTGTGACACTGTGTGCACTCACGTAGGTAGGTGGGTGCACTGTGAACAATAAGTAGGTATATGCAGTGATGGGTATTATAATGTGCACCTGTCACACACAGACAGGTGCCGGACAGGCACAGTGACACTGCGTGCACGCACGTAGGTAGGTGGGTGCACTGAAGTGAAAAACAGGTAGGTATATGCAGTGATGGGTATTACAAATCTGCACCTCCCACAGTAGTAATTACCACCAAGGGGCCAAAGGCCAGCTGCGACTGACTGACAGGGCTGTATGTAATGCAAGTGGGCCACAAAAAAAAAAAAAAATAGATCAGAAGAACAAGATTAGCTCTCAAAAAAGCTGTTGAGGGTGGTTTTTTTTAGCAATAAGAATTAGCAAGGAGCAAGCTAACAAGCCTACAAAAGCCAGGCTAAGCTTTCCCCATATCTCTCTCTGCAGCAGCTCTCCCCTCTCTAATTACTGCAAGCACACAAGTGAGTGAAAAGCCTGACGCTGCCTGCCTTTTATAAAGGGGAGGGGGGGGCTCCAGGAGGGAGTGTAGCCTGATTGGCTACAATGTGCCTGCTTACTGTGATGTAGAGGGTCATGATGCACTATGGGTGCCAGCGACCCGTTTGGGCCATCTCTATTTATAATGCAACGTTATGAATGGAAGGCTGCATAAAATTCTGCATATTTATCTAAATTTCACAGTCTTATTCTAGGACATTCAAAAGATACCTGGGGCAAGTGCAACAATGTATCTGGTAGGTTAGGCAGCTGCAGAAGATGAATATTAATTTAAAAGCATAACCATTCAACAAAGCTAGGTTGTTTCCCCTTTGTCAGTTTAAATGCATTATTTCAGAGCAGAACAATAAATAAATAAATGTATGATGTGGTCTTAAAAGAAGACCATTTTTTACTTAGCTAAGCATCTCACACCTGTTAATGGATACACATTTTTCCAATGATATAATGTATGTCAAACTACAGCAACTGTGGCAAAAATATTGAAGAGGATCAAATGTGAAAAATAAAACTTGATTGTTGTCATCACAATATCATACGTTATGTGAAGAAAAGCCTTCTGAATCTTGATGGGAATGATTCATCATAATGTTGGTTGGCAGATGTGTTTCAAGTTTAACTGCATGCAGCAATTCTCAATTACCGTTCCAAAAGTTGAATGATTTAGGACAAGCTTGCAGCTATCCATGTATGTCTTCTTATAATAAATAAAGAGGTTTCATTCTTCCAAGTTGGCTGAAATTATGACTTTAAGGAATGTTGCTTAAACATCTTATTTTGTTAAAAGATACCAGTATCAAGTCATAGGTAAAATATGTTGTATAAAGCTCAGTTTAACCTATTTGATCTCATCAGTTGTGGGCTGAAATTTTGCATCTGCATCTGCAAAATTTTGCATCAAAATGTGCAATTACGCATTGTAATAGTAATGCAAAATTTCAAAGAAAATCATAATTAATTTTGTATGTAATAGTAGTATTTTAAAATGTCACGTAATTTTTCACGTAATTTTCATATATATATTGCTACATATGTTAAAGGGACACTTAAGTCAAAAGAAAAAAAATGAGTTTTACTCACCTGGGGCTTCCAATAGCCCCCTGCAGCAGTCCTGTGCCCTCGCCGTCTCCCTCCGATCCTCCTGGCCCCGCCGGCAGCCACTTCCTGTTTCGGTGACAGGAGCTGACAGGCTGGGGACGCGAGTGATTCTTCACGTTCCTGGCCAAAATAGCACCATCTATGCTGCTGTAGCATATATCATATACCATATAGCAGCATAGAGGGTGCTAATGTGTCTGGGAACGCGAAGAATCACTCGCGTCCCCAGCCTGTCAGCTCCTGTCACCGAAACAGGAAGTGGCTGCCGGATTTTCGCAAACACAAAATCACTAGAGATGGCCCGAACCTCAGATTTTCGGTTCGTGAACCACGTTCGCAAACTTCCACAAACGTTTGCGAACATGCAAACTTTCGCTAACCGCTATAGACTTCAATAGGGAGGCAAACTTTGAAAACTAGAAACATCAGGATTTGATGCACAGCAGCGTTTTAAGGACAGAAATCACATTTTATTGCTAAATTGGAGGCCTAAAATGCTTTAAAACATCTTGCATGTGTATACATCAATCAGGGAGTGTAATTAGTTTACTGCTTCAGACTGACAGACCAAACTCACTGCGTAACACACCGCAAACAGCTGTTTGTGTAGTGATGGCTGTGCTGGACTGGTGCGCACCATGGCCAGAGTGCAGGCGATGGCGGTTTTCAAGCCCAAATCGTCGGGCTGAGGTAGCGGAATGACAGAACAACAGTGACTAAGTGTGCAGCTGATCAAATTAGGTCTGTCCACAATGAAGCAAAAACCTTATTATCTATTTTTTTGGGTCAGGTGTGCCCCCCACCCCAGCACACTCATATACAGGGGCGTAGCTAGAAATGGCTGGTCCCCATAGCAAATTTTTCTCTTGCCCACCACCCTACTTGCAGCTCCTCCCGTGTAAGGAGGGGGTGTAGCTTGGGGGCGCTAACAGAGGAGTGGGGGAGAGGAGGGTGCCACTCAAGGGGAGAGTGCCACTGGGTGTGGAGAATGATGCCACTAGGTGAGTTGAGGGTGCCACTGGGTGGGGAGGATGGCAGAGGAGCATACAACTCGGTGGGAGTAGGGTAACACTGGGTGGGGAGAAGGGAAGAGGTGGGTGCAACTATGAGGGGGGAGGGAGGTGACACTGGGTGGGGAGAAGGTTGTTACAGAGTTGGGAGAGAGGATGGTGGTACATGGTGGGGAGTAGGGGAGAGGACGGTGCCTCTGGGGTGGGGAGGAAGGGAGAGGAGGGTGATAAAAGGCTGGGAGGAAGGGAAAGGAGACTGCCACTGGGGTGGGGTGGAGGGTGCTACTAGGTGGGGAGGAGCTGGGAGAAAGAGAGAGGAGGGTGCCACTTAGTGGGGAGGATGGTAAAGGAGGGTGCCAATGGGGTGGAGAGGAGGTTGCTACTAGGTGGGGAGGAGGGGAGAGGAGGGTACCACTGGGGTGAGGAGGAGGTTGCTACTAGGTGGGGAGAGGAGGGTGGCACTGGGGTGTGGAGGAAGGAAGAGGAGGGTGCCACTAGGTGGAGAGAAGGGGAAAGAAGGGGAAAGAAGGGTGTTACTGGGGTGGGGAGG